>NC_056735.1:1482976183-1483066183 GCF_019279795.1 Protopterus annectens | reverse complement strand
GTGATATAAATGGGACATGCTGGACAGACAGGTATGTATCCTATAGACTACCCCTTCTCTGGAACAGGCTCCCCCCATCCATGTGAAACAGAGTTCCTCCCTAACCTAATTCAAGTGTAAACTGGACAGCTGGATGGAGAACAGGAAATTCATCTCTAATTTGGCACCTATATCTCTAATGGACACAGGCAGCCTATAAATGGTTAATTTCCCAGGCTTGTGCTTGTAAACATTTCATCTCCCAAGCTCCTGCTTACACTTATCAAGGTTACCAGAACGTGTCAGAGATTTAGGATGCATAGCTAGACTTACAAAGGCCCTTGTAGTTATTAGCCTAGAAAACATCTATGAACCTATTATTTTAGGAAGGATATACAAATTGCAATTATCTGGCTGATTTCAAATGCTTCTTTATTAAGGACCATTGTAGGGAAGGAGAAGAATGCTAGGTGCTTTTCTCTGATTCTTGATTCCATGCCAGACATTAGCAATCAATAGCACATGACAGTAGTAGTCAGGTATGTAGAGTTTAAAGGACTGCAGCTACAGCTGGCCAACACTTTCTGGTATTTGTGCCTGTGAATGATACATCTCAGGTAGGACTCACAGATGCACTTCTTCAGACTCAAGATCATCATCAGCTAGATATTAACAACTACAAAGGATGAAGATATGGCGATGGGAGCAAGATGAAAGTTAAATAAGCTGGAGAGCAAGCCCAGATAAAACAGATGAATTCAAGTGCATTTTATGTGCCGTGTGCCTGCCACAATTTAAATCTTAGTGATGGAGCACATTTATCACTGCAGGCAGTGTCTTTCTTTGGATGTCTGCAGTACATTTATGTACTGTCTTCAGCATTAAGAAGTCAATGGCAGAGCTTGAAAAAACACATAAATGTTACATTGAAGCCACTGTCTGAGACTCACCAGGAATGCAGGATAGCCTCCTTCAAGGCAGTACAGTTTCAGGTGATGGGAGTAGTGGAAGAATGGAAGAATTACAGGAGATAGGTGAAGCTTTACATACAAGTGACGACTATGCTCAGAGCTTCAGTGTATGTTTAATGGTTTGGTATGATGTGCTGACAGAAGTAAATCATGCAAGCAGAGTACTGCAGAGTCCATTGGGTGATGTGTCTACATGTGTCAAAGTGCTGCAGAGTCCATCGGGTGATAAGTCTACATGTGTCAAAGTGCTGCAGAGTCCATCGGGTGATATGTTTACATGTGTCAAAGTGCTGCAGAGTCCATCGGGTGATAAGTCTACATGTGTCAAAGTGCTGCAGAGTCCATCGGGTGATGTGTCTACATGTGTCAAAGTGCTGCAGAGTCCATCGGGTGATAAGTCTACATGTGTCAAAGTGCTGCAGAGTCCATCGGGTGATAAGTCTACATGTGTCAAAGTGCTGCAGAGTCCATCGGGTGATATGTCTATATGTGTCAAAGTGCTGCAGAGTCCATCGGGTGATAAGTCTACATGTGTCAAAGTGCTGCAGAGTCCATCGGGTGATGTGTCTACATGTGTCAAAGTGCTGCAGAGTCCATCGGGTGATATGTCTACATGTGTCAAAGTGCTGCAAAGTCCATCGGTTGATATGTCTATATGTGTCAAAGTGCTGCAGAGTCCATGTGAGTGATATGTCTACATGTGTCAAAGTGCTGCAGAGTCCATGGGGTGAAATGTCTACATGTGTCAAAGTGCTGCAGAGTCCATCGGATGATATGTCTACATCTGTCAAACTGCTGGTGTCAACAACAGACTTACTGAGGAACTACAGAGTTTCAGGATTTCAATGTGCCATGGATGAAACTTCCAAGATAGCAGAAGAACTGTACGTTAGCACCACATTTCAAGAAAAGAAGCAGAGGAAAGTAAAGTGTTTCTTTAACTATGAAGAACAAGATGAGATGATATAGGATCCAATAGTAAAACTATATTCTTCAATGTGCTGCTGAACACAACAATATAGTTATTTACCGGCCAAAGTTCAGACTTTGATAAGGCCTTTGGAGTTTTATTAAATATTAAAGCCTTGAGTGAAGTTGTGGAACTGTACGGCTCTAAAAGAACAACTGACAGGACAAGTGGTCACTGCGACACTGATGTCTATGATCATGGACACAAACTGAAAGGCCTTTTGCAAATGACTGACACTGAATCATCACCCCTGACTGTTACATTTCCTCATTCACAACCAGTAACAAGACATCTACATGAATATTTATGTTTCACAGTGATTTATTTAACTGCATGTGTTACAGCTGCAACTGCAGAATGCAGCTTTTCTAAACTCAGACTCAAAGACATACGTACATTCATCAATGAGTCAGGGGTGATGTTCAAGCTTGGTTGTGCTTTCAAATGAGCACAAAGTGGGACAAGGTTTGTCGTACAGGTACCTAAATGAAAACTTTGTCCGAAAATTCATAAGATAAAAGTAAAACTACAGATATGCGCACATCACTCTTTCAATTATTCTATTTTGTAAAGCTATATGGCAGTATACTTCAATCTGCACATTAAACTGGTTTGTATAATAATGCTGCGCTGTCCTCACACTGACTTTGTATAATAACACTGTGCTGTATACTTACACTGACTTTGTATAAAACTGTGCTGTGTCCTCACACTGACGTTGTATAATACTGTGATGTGTGCTCACACTGACTTTGTATAATAACACTGTGCTGTATACTCACACTGACTTTGTATAACACTGTGCTGTGTACTCACACTGACTTTCTATAATAATGCTGTGCTGTGTAATCACACCGACGTTGTATAATAATACTGAGCAGTGTCCTCACACTAAGTTTGCATAATAACACTGTGCTGTGTCCTCACACTGACTTTGTATAATACTGTGCTGTGTACTCACACTGACTTTGTATAATAATACTGTGCTGTGTCCTCGCACTGACTTTGTATAATACTGTGCTGTGTACTCATACTGACTTTGCATAATAACACTGTGCTGTGTCCTCACACTGACTTTGTATCAAAATACTGTGCTATGTACTCACACTGACTTTGTATAATAACACTGTGCTGTGTCCTCACACTGACTTTGTATAATAATACTGTGATGTGTACTCACACTGACTTTGTATAATACTGTGCTGTGTATTCACACTGACTTTGTAAAACACTGTGCTATATACTCACACTGACTTTGTATAATAATACTGTGAAGTGTACTCACACTTACTTTGTATAATAATACTTTGCTGTGTATTCACACTGGCTTTTTATAAAAACACCATGCTGTGTACTCACACTGATTTTGTATAATAACACTCTGGTGTGTACTCACACTGACTTTGTATAATACTGTGTTGTGTACTCACACTGACTTTGTATAATAATACTGTGCCTTGTACTCACACTGACTTTGTAAAATAATATTGTGCCTTGTACTCACACTGACTTTGTATAATAACACTGTGCTGTGTACTCACACTGACTTTGTATAATAATACTGTGGTGTGTGCTTACACTGACTTTATACAATAATGCTGTGCTGTGTCCTGACTCTGTATAATACTGTGCTATGTACTCACACTGACTTTGTATAATAACACTGTGCTGTCTACTCACACTGACTCTGTATAATTACATTGTGCTGTGTACTCGCACTGACTTTGTATAACACTGCGCTGTGTACTCACACTGACTTTGTATAACAACACTGTGCTGTGCTGTGTACTCACACTTTGTACAATAATACTGTGCTGTGTACTCACACTGACTTTATACAATAATGATGTGTTGTGTCCTCGCACTGACTTTGTATAATACTGTGCTGTATACTCACACTTTGTATAACACTGTGCTGTGTACTCACACTGACTTTGTATAATAATACTGTGCTGTGTACTCACACTGACTTTGTATAATAATGCTGTGTCCTCACACTGACTTTGTATAATAACGCTGTGCTGTGTACTCACACTGACTTTGTATAATAACGCTGTGCTATGTACTCAGACTGACTTTGTATAACGCTGTGCTGTGTCCTCACCCTGACTTTGTATAATATCACTGTGCCGTGTACTCACACTGACTTTGTATAATAACACTATGTCCTCACACTGACTTTGTATAATGACGCTGTGCTGTGTCCTCACACTGACTTTGTACAATAATGCTGTGCTGTGTACTCACACTGACTTTGTATAAAAATACTGTACTGTGTACTCACACTGACTTTGTATAATAATACTGTGCTGTGCCCTGACACTGACTTTGTATAATAACGCTGTGAAGTGTACTCACGCTGACTTTGTATAATAACATTGTGCCGTGTACTCACACTGATTTTCTACAATAATGCTGTGCCGTGTACTGACACTGACAGTGTATAGTAATACTATGCTGTGTACTCACACTGAGTTTGTATAATAGAGTGCTGTGTCCTCACACTGGCTTTGTATAACAACACTGTGCTAAGTACTCACACTGACTTTGTATAATAATACTGTGCTGTGTACTCACACTGACTTTACACAATAATGCTGTGCCCTCACACTGCCTTTGTATAATACTGTGCTGTGTACTCACACTGACTTTGTATAATAACACTGTACTGTGTACTTACACTGACTTTGTATAATAACACTGTGCTGTGTACTCACACTGACTTTGTATAATAACACTATGCTGTGTCCTCACACTGACTGAATAATAATGCTGTGCCCTCACACTGACTTTGTATAATAATATTGTGCCGTATACTCGCACTGACTTTCTACAATAATACTATGCCACGTATTCACACTGACTTTGTATAGCAATAATGTGCCATGTCCTCACACTGACTTTGTATAATACCACTGTTCTGTGTACTCATACTGACGTTGTAAAATAATACTGTGCTGTGTCCTCAGATTGACTTTGTATAACACTGTGCTGTGTACTCACACTGACTTTGTATAACACTGTGCTGTGTACTCACACTGACTTTGTATAACACTGTGGTGTGTACTCACACTGACTTTGCATAATAATACTGTGCTTTGTCCTCACCCTAACTTTGTATATTAATACTGTGCTGTGTACTTACCCTGGCTTTGTACAATAATGCTGTGTCCTCGCACTGAATTTGTATAATAACACTGTGCTGTGTATTCACACTGACTTTGTATATTAATACTGTGCTGTGTCTTCACACTGACTTTGTATAATAATACTGTGCTGTGTACTCACACTGACTTTGCTTATTCCAGCAGGACAATGAGTATGAATTAAGGACAGCTAGGATAGGCGGGATTTGTTGAGGTGACAGCTAGGAGTGGCAAAATTCATCATGAGGCAAGGACGGCTAGTAGTACAAGAAGACTCAGAATTGCTCATATGGCAAAATAAAAGAGGCAGCCATCTGGTCAGCTGAAGAGCTAACTGCATATTTGATAAATGACAATCTGGTGTCTGTCATCTGTGTGCTTTTGGAGTTCACCTGTTTCTCTTTGGGTTTAACAGTGTCTATCTTAGCCTCTGTAATCCCCATGGTTTTCTCCTGTATGTTTTGTGTACCTGTAGTTTTTTCTGTATGTCTCTCTCATGGCTGCCTTGTATGCTTCTGCAGTCTGATTGTTTTGCATGTCCATAGGTATCTTTGTGTCCTGTGTGGTGGGATCAGTCTGTCTTTGTGTCTTGTGTACTTCAGTCTTGCTATAGGTCTTCACCTTGTGTGGGTATCTCTGGTCTGTGTGTGGGAGTCTGTGTGTCTTGTGTAGTATGGTCAGTCTGTCTAATGCATCCTTGTGTATTTCCCTCTTGCTGTAGTGCTATCTTCTTCCTGTGTGGGTGTTTCTGTTCTGTGCATGGTAATCTGTGTGGGTATCTCTGTCTTGTATGTGGGAGTCTCTGCCCTGTGTGTGGTAGTCTATGTGGGAGTCTCTGCCCTTTGTGTGGGAGTCTGAGTAGGTGTCTTTGTGTACCTCTATGGGACTGGCTACCTTGCTGTGGTACAGAGGCTTGTGGTAATGTAACATTGCTACTAACTGCCAGTCAGTGTGTACGCATACCTCTGTGAGAGTGTCTACTTTGATGTGGTACAGAGGCTTATCTTAATATTATATTGCTACTAAATGCCAGTTAGTGTGTGCAATGCACGTGTGTATATACCTCTGTGGAAGTGGCTATCTTGCTGTAGTCCTGAGGCTTGTTATATAATAACTTTACTACTACATGTCATTTAGTGTGTGTTTACATCTGTGAGACTGGCTACCTTGCCACATTTCGGAGGCTTGTTATAACTTAACATTGCAACTAAATGCCAGTCAGTGTGTATATACCACTGTGAGACTGGCTACTTTGCAGTGGTACACAGGCTTGCCATAATGTTACACTGCTACTAAATGCCAGTCAGTGTGTAACTTGATACAGAAGAATTTGTGGCACTACAAGTCTTTATAATGGTCTGTTTATACTAACACTTTATACAGAGATTGTTAAAGGGGCGTTGGGTGGAAGGAGCTTGAAATGGAAGGGAGCAGTAACATGCTAACAACCATGTTTCCTCCTGGGTAGGACCCCAACTTGAAACTTGCTGCTGGCCCCCAAAATGCTAGCAACAGCCCTACATACAGTTTTGGCTACATACTGCAAGAAAGAAAGATATGAAAAGTAACACAGTAGAAGGATTCTTCCATATAAACAGATTAAAGGGAAGTTAACTGCATATTAAATACTACATAAAATTACAATTAACTACTAAATGAAAAACTGAAAAGTACAGACATGGTTTTAAATATATGAATGGTGTCGCAAGTAAAACAGGATACCCTTAACAAAGAATGACGTCTGTATACAATGCAAAGAGTGACTACATGGCAGCAAACAAACTTTTAACAGTCTAAACTAATATTTAGAAAGTTCAAACCACATTAGAAATAAGCTATTTTTAATGAGTAATATGTCTTTTGTGATTAAGCCTCAGCGTGTTCCGAAGACATGCAAGTCTAATACAATATAAAGCTGACCACGCTACACTGCAGTCTTGTTTTAAGCTTGGTGATTTAAGAATAGATGGCATCTAACCTTATTTGTTTTTCTTTAACTGCTCCTGGATAGGGTATCTGTACAAAGAGACTGTTAGTTGAAACCCTAAATACAAACTTGGCTAGTATTCACCAACTAACAGCATACTGCTCATTGCCAATGGAATCAGCTTGAAAATAAACACGTACTTAGCTTCAGGGTTGCAATCAAAAGGTGTTGCCCATGGCCATAGAGATGATAAGGCATGAAAGCAAAATGGTTTGGGGTTTGGCTCAAAGAAAACAAACATTAAGAAACCAGAAACAATTATGATGCCAAAAAAATTGTACTACTGCTTCTAATACAAGTACAGCTTTGGAAAGAACTCTTCCAATATGTAGTCTTCAGCAGAAGAACCCTAAGCAATGCAGATTTGTCTTTTTTAACATATTATGAATAGTTATGTGGTTTTAGTTTTGCTTTAATAGCACAGAATTTTAAGAAAAGAGAAGAAGAGGACATCTACATTTAAATGGGGTATAACAGCACTGAAAGAAACCACTAACACAATGAAGAAAACCAAACATTCTTTAGGTCAATCTTTGCATTCATTTTTCTGGCATATTCACCCACAGCTATCCTTATATTACAGCAATGGAATGTAATTATAGAGAAAGGAGAGAGAGTTTTTGTGGAAAATTGAAAGACAAGATTCACAGCAGTGCTTCAATATGTACAGTATTAACCCAGAAATTCTATAGGCACGATCTTAAATCTACTAATATTTATGTGTGAGAAACAGATTTTTGTTCTGAATGTATATTAAATTCCTCTCTTAAATCATGCTTTATGATTTTAACAGAAGACTTACTTGCATTCTTTGTGTATGAGAACTTAAAATGGCATGCATCCAGACTGTATTTCCTAAAAAGTGTAACACTACTCTCAACAGAATAAAGAGTGGCCTCGGTGACAATATTAATGCTTAATGTTACATAAAAAATTTTTCTGAACATTTCTTTCCGTGCAGTTCAAGACTCTTTTTGCAGTGATAACCACCGTGTATTACACACTCACAAAGAACTTTCTACGTCAAAAGTGCTACTTTAGTTTGTTATTAAAAATAACATGTACCCTTTCATATGACTACTTCCTTATAAGACAGATAATACTCCTATCCTCCATTGTTTCCTGTAAGGCCTTATTATATTACTAATAATTTATGTACTACTTAAATGCTACAAGTCATGGCCACAACATGACCTTATCCAGTTCATCCAGGTAAAGGTAATGGATGGACAAATCTCCCCTAGAAGCTACTTTCACGATACTGGAAGCAACATGTTTTGCTTTTACATTTAGTCATGTTCTTTTACACTGTTATCCATAAACATTCTGTGAAGAGGGCCTACAGGCACTGATACATTATAGTTTAGTCACTTCTGAAAATACAGGTGTAAGATATGGCCACAGACCACTACTGGGCGGCACAGTGAATAGCATGGTCACCTTACAGCACAAGATCTCTTGGTTGGGTTCTTGGCTGGGTGCCTTCTGTGTGGAACCTGCACATCCTACTTGTATTTGTACGACTTTACACTGGGAACTCTGGCTTCCTCATGAATCCCGAATACATGTGGTAATTGGATTGGCAACTCTAAATTGTCCATATGTGTGTGCATGACACAGATTTAAAGGTCTGGCAGTCCACTTCTGGTCCCCTATTTGCCTTGCAAACTCTGCAGATGGCGAATGCAGGGTTTATACAGGAGTCAGATACGACTCTTCAGCCTTGGACTGGATAAAGACCGCCATTGTCTTCTCTAAACCATATGGACTTATGTGATTTTCAAAAGCATAAAGTAACAGGACATCAACATTTCAGATGTGCACTTTATAGTGCAAAAGTGATAAAATGTTCACAAACACAAAAGCATGCATCACATGACATTATTTTCTCAGTACAGGAATTCAACAAAAATACAAATATGCAGTGGATGAATCCACTAATGTAAATTTAAAGAATAATTATACTTTTTTTTTCTGAATGTGCAGACACTGCTGATGGACTGAAAGTGTAGACCTGTGTGAACACTGAGGGAGATGAAGGATGGAGTGTTCTCTCTAGCTGCTGCCAAACATCCAGCCTGCAAATGATGGATGAGGTTTCCTGGGGTGAACATGCCAGAGCCAATTTGCCATGTCAATCCTCATGAATACCAGCTGCCAGAATTTAAATTTATTACTCTGTAATTTAAAAGTGAATACATCAGCAATGTCGAAATTCTCTTGGCTCCAGCATTTTAAATCGGAACTTTAAAAGAAGTAACAGTGGCAGTAATTCATACTCAGCAGTACTTCAGTAGGAACAATGATACAAGTACTACATTCCAATTACAATACAGAGCTCCATAAGCTGTTTAAATTAAGTATAGAATTCTTTACTGTAACAACTGTTATGTTCCTACCACCATGAGAGCTTTATTAATGTGATAATGGTATATACATTAGGGCAACGAACAGCAAGCTTTAGAATGCAAATGTATTCTACTGTTAACCATTGTGTAACATATGACATGGATGGACATCAAATCTGCTCATAGTATTACTACTAATACGTGTGTGTGTGTGTATATATATATATATATATATATATATATATATATATATATATATATATGTACACACATACACACACACATATATATATATATATATATATATATATATACACATACACACATATCTTTATCAAACAAATATAAATATATCTTTATCAATCAACAAAATGGACCAAGCCAATAATTAAGACCCCTTTCTTATTCGGTCAGATCAAACAAATGTTATTAAAACCTTAACACTTATACTAAAACAATCCTCTGCTTGCAGGTCTCAAATGAAATGTAACTGTTTGTATAATATATGTGAAAAAGTGCTGAATGTTTTACATATGCCTGACAGCATAGTATGCTGTGTTCACAGTGTACATAATATGGTGATTACTTGTTACGTTATACATACACCTCAAAGTTAAATTATACAGCTTACTGTTGAATTGTGCTAACTGCCTGTACAAATATTTATGATACTGAGTTTTCATCATGGACTTCAACTGGAAAGGGGCATTACCAATTAATCAAAATCAGATCAATAAATACATACTATTATATATATCTATATATATGTGTGTATATATATATATATATATATATATATATACATGTCACACAGACACACCCACACACATACATATATTACATATATATATATATATATATATATATATATATAAATATATATATATATATGGTTTACCTTTGTTTTGTCAAAAGCTCATTTGATTGACAAACATTTTAGTCGGACCATATGACTGAAACTTCATTTCACTGGCACTTCATTTGACAAACAATTAATACTGGCAGTGTCTAGAGCACTATAAGGCAAATAAAAGGAATATGTCCTTTTCCCCACTGAAGTGCAACACTGGAGTTAGTATATATAGTTAGGGGGGTTGTGGGGGCGCAGCCCCCCACTTAGTTTCATGTTATATTCTCTGCTTTTGGTTTTATATTACAGAGACTGATAACTGGTCACAAACCATCTGGGTGAAATCAAGCCTTTATCCCTCTCTGCTATGCAGCCATCTTGAGATTACAATACTTATATGTGAAGCTGTGTACAAATGGAACCAGTCTGCAGATTTGGTGGAAGTGGACAACAGGGAGAATGTCCTGAAGAATAATGCATGGAGACTGACCAGTCACTAGCTTCTGTCACTAAACAGCATCAAAGGATGCCATCCAGCAGTGACAAGGCACCACAAGCATCCCTGTTTACTCCTAGTAACAACATGCACTTGGTGTACATAAACTGACCATGGCTCCAGGTGCTTACTAATGTGAGCTGTAGTGGGAGCGGTGCCTATGAGGTTTGCAGCTGCTTTACCAGAGGTGGTATCTGACCTAACCAAACAACCTAGATCTATACAAGAAGACCTAAGTGCCACCTTGCACACACTTGTGCATCTCTCTGCAACTACTAATATTTAAATTACAAAAGGAACTGGAGGAGTAGGTTATATGGAGAATTTTGAGACTCGATGTCTGCGTTTATCCAGTGCAGTGTGCCGTGCTACTGTGTGATGGGTGGCATCACACTATATCGCTTAATTTATAGTACAGAAAATAAGCATCACAAAGCTCAGCACAGCATGCCAACCAATAGCAAAACACTTGACTTTAGCCTCAGTAGCAAGTAATGCCCACAGCTAGCCTCAGAGGATTCTTCTGCCTCCTTACCTGTAAACCAATATTGGCAAAGAGTCACAAATTTAGCCACAGATGATAAATAGTGGCAATTGGCTATTACTCATGCTGGTCTCACCAAAGCTGCACTCAGCTAGGAATCAGTGTCCCTTTGCTCTTTCTCTCACCTAAAGTAAATCAACAGCACTAATCCCAAACTGGATCTTAAGAAGCAGGTGATAGCCTCAAATGTTCTGTGGATCTGTATGCCTTTTTGTACCTTTGTCCTGGTAGATTCCCTGGCTATACCAGTCAGGGAAGTCCCACACATACTGCTCAATAACAGAGAATCAGGAATTCAAGGTCTCCATGGTCCTTCTCTCACCAGAAACAAAACAGCAGCACTAATCCCAAATTGATTCCTGCAATATAGTTTTATAGGCTACCAGTATGTGGTAGGCTTGCCCAGATATTTGTGATTTTAAAAGATGGAACAAAATGTATTAATATTCTTTATACTAAAATGTGAAATAAACAGCAGAAAGATGTGCAAGAGAGAGGAAATTAAGTTTTAACATTCTAAGAGGACCTTCCTAGTATGCATAGACAAGATGAGACTGAAAGGAGCATCCAACGTCAAATGTACAAAAGAGGCAGCCACAAGAGCTAGAGTTTAAGAGCAAAGCAGGGAAAGGGTGGGGTGCATGGGCAAACAGTCTCACAATACCAGGAGGTCAGTGGCATCTCCAAAAAATAAAACCTTTTCATTTTCTGCTAATTTTAACTAATAAATGGTACTACTAAGTTTCTACCATTTAACCTCTTTACAGTCAAAATAGGGAAAAAAATATTTTCTAACTTGCCATAAATACTTACGTTGAAACTCCAATATAACAACAAATTTAAAATACAAGTCAAAACAAATTTAAGCTAAAACAGATTGCAGTAAATAAAAGTAAAATAATAAAAGCAATGCAAAACTGCAAACCTTAAATGAAGATTTTCAAAACACTCTCTCAACAAGCAGCAAGTCAGCAGCAGCTCCAAAAGATCAAAAAGGACACAGGAGTTTTAGTCTGAAATATCTGCTTAGAGACTTTTAAATACCAGCTATGACCATCTATAAGTCTCTGACTTGGCCTCTGAATCAAACTTATTTTGAACAGTTATCTCATTTTGTCACTGTTATAAGCAAATTACTTCTTTATCCAGGTTTTGACACTGATTTATGTTAAGAGGCATTCTTTGTAATCTCAGCCTAGATCACAATAATACCTCTCTAAAAAGCACAATGAATGGCCATGTTTTTGTACTACATAGCTTTTAATTGAGAATATTTCATGTTTGATATTGTCACAAAAGAAAATACTGCCAGCCCAGCTATCTGGAATTTTGTAAACAATTATATGTCATTTGTGAATATTAACACGATTTATACAGAAGTGTGACAGAAGGGGATAATGCCAGCCCAGCTATCTGGAATTTTGTAAACAATTATATGTCATTTGTGAATATTAACACAATTTATGCAGAAGTGTGACAAAAGGGGGTACTGCCAGCACAGCTATCTGGAATTTTTTAAATAATTATAAGTCATTTGTGAATTTCAGCAGGATGCAATTGCTTATGTTACCACTGTATTAGAACTGTATACTGTCTGTATATCAAGCTGCTAGTACAGAAGTGTGTGCGTAAAGTACTGAGCTTAGGGATGTGTCCACAGTACACCCTACTGGAAAAGAACAGAAAGGTATATAAACTATTTTAATTGTGTAAATGTATATGTTTAACAGTGGAAACTGGCACATAGATGGTTAACTTACAAAAGACTCATTAAAATAGTTGAAATTAAATTGTTTTACATCTGCTTCATAAAAGTTACTTTCAATGCAGCAAGGAGACAGGATGTGTAAAACTAGGGAGCCTTCTGCATTGTTTTGTGTTTTATTGTTTTATGTCTTCTAGCAGTGGTAAAGATATTAAGGCTATGTATTTTCACAGGGAGATTATAAATGCTAGCAGTTTCTAGCAATGGTTGTTTTTGAGCCAGGGAACTAAAGTTAGGTGTCAAAAAATGATGTCATGCTTCAAGTATCTCAGCAGTAATATTTGATATTAATTTAAAAACTCTCAGAAAGTGAGTGGGCATTTTGTATTTGTCTTTGACCTGACAACATCATCAACTAGAAGATTCATTCACCACACTTGCCTTGCTGTAAGTAAGTTAAGTAGGGTAAAGTAATTTCTCTTGGATTCAGTTAGGAATTTTATTTATTTATTTACATTTGTTGACCGGGCTAGTCTAACTGGATACATGTCCATTTCCAGTAGAGTCCTGGGGAGAAAATCTCCAAGCATAGACAGAAAAACATAATTATATAATATTTATATAAAAAAGCTATTATCAAGTACAGATAACAACAGTATTGGAATATTTGTGAGAGAGAAAAACAAAAATATTCCCTTCTGAAAGAGTAATATATTTAAAAAAAAAATTATAACATTTTTTTTTTTTTTTTTTAGGTAGGAAACATACTACAGTTAGTACAGGTAGGAAACATACTACAGCAAAAAGGACATTGTAAATTTGAGCAATATAGTACACTGGAGAGGTGAAGGAGCAGGAATGAGTAAGTGGGAAATCAGTCAGGGTTCGTGCAGGGGCAAAGCCAGTGAGTTTTAAAATGTTCTTTGAGATGTTTTTTAAAAAGATGTGTGGAAGAGAGAGAAGAAAGTTCACTTGGAAGCTGGTTCCAGGCTTTACCCACTGTGTTAGTGAAAAGTGAGTCTCCAGTTTTGTTTTTAGATTTAATAGTGGAAACTAGAAGCTTATTGGCTGAGAAAGAGTTGTAAGATTTTTGTAAGGGGTAGTCAGATTAGTGAGAATTGGGGTATTATTTGGGTGGAAAAGTTTCTTTTGGGTTATAGTAAGTTGATGACAGAGTAGTTGGTGCTGCAGTTCTAACCATCCCAATTATTTGAGGTTGAGACAGTGGTGGGTTCTAAAATGGTTGCCAGTAGCAAATCTGGCAATGTTATTATAGCTAGTGGCAAGTTTGTTAAGGTTGTTTTTAGAAAGGTTGGTATAAATGGCAGAAGCATAGAACAGGGTAGAGATCAGATGAGTCTGGGCTATAGTGGTTCTGGCTGTTGGTGTAAGGAAGGGTTTGATTCTATACAGGGAACCTAGTTTTTTTGTTGACAGATTTAATGGTAGTGTTGATGTGATCATAATAAATAAGGTTGTTGTCTATGGTTATGCCCAGGAGACAGGTTGTGGCATCAGGGGATATGGTGGTTCCATTGTTAGAGGTTATAGTGAAGAGAAATTGTGATTTTAGAGTAGGAGTAAAGAGTAATAATTTTGTTTTTTTGGGGTTCAGGAGGAGGCAGTGTTGCATGAACCAATTTTCAACAGTATGAAATACAGATTGGGTGAGGGTCTGGAGTGTGGTTGGGGAGCTAGCTGAGCAGATTAAAGTAGAATCATCAGCATATTGTATGCAGGTGGCTTGAGGAATTTTAGTATTTAGGTCATTAATAAACATTGAAAAGAGAAGAGGGCCTAGGATAGAGCCTTGAGGTACTCCAAGGTTTATGGGGAGGGCAGTTGAAAGCTTATTGTCCCAAAAAACTGTTGATGTCGGTTGTCTAAATAGGATTTAAACCAGAGTAATGCCTGTGTGTCCAGTGAATGGGCTTTTAATACCTCCATAGATGTAGGAATAAAGTGAAGTACAGCTTTGACGCTTTCTGTATTTAATTGAGACTGTCCTGCAATGCTGTTTTAAATGCTTCCTGTGATTTTGAACTCTGATGTCACTGCGAATACATGTTTACTATTGTCTTGTTCCATTATTATTTATTATTAAATATATTTAAACCTATCTTTGTGGCTGATATTTGTGAGACATATTTAGGCTCTTAAAGGGCTTGCATATCTATTTGGTGACATTGTACAGGCCACTCCTAATAGCCTGGCTCGTGGTCAAACTACCATTTGGATATTAACATTACACAGTAAGACTGGACACTATTTGCTAAGGGCCTTAAAGTAGCTGATAAGTAGTGGCTGGTGCCATTGGAGACTATCTTATAGTCTGGGCAAAAGGGGGCATAACTAGTAAACCTGTGCCAGCCTTTCCCAGGGGTGTGTGTGTGTGTGTGTGTGTGTGTGTGTGTGTGTGTGTGTGTGTGTGTGTGTGTGTGTGCGTGTGTGCGTGTGTGTGTATGTCAGCTACTTGGGCAGGGACATGAAGCACTGGTAGGACAGAGAGGGTTCTGGAAGTCTTGGGTTGACCACTTAGCTGAGATCACAACCCTATAGCTGTGCCAGTGGGGAGTCTTACTGGGGATCTAGAGAAATAGGGAGAAACCAGCATCAGACTGACTATGGTCTCTGTGTGCTCTTACGGAAAACTGCATTTTACTGTGTGTGCACTTGTCAACCTCCTAGTGTGTACATCCCCCAATGTTGCCAGTGGTGAGGATTGAGGCTCCTTGATTACTGGGCCAGTGCAGGGGCATCACACATATCATCAGTCTGCCCTTGAGAACCCAAAATCAGTGATCTTAAATTAGCTTTTCTACTTCTATAATACAGTTATCATGCTGTCAAAGTCTTCCCTCCAAGCATCTACTTAAAGTATGCAAAGAAATTAACCATATTTCTGACAATGCCGGTTATCTCCCGAACAGGAGATCACTGACAGTGAAGATCTCCAATACAGAAGATCACCAACAGTGGAGATCTCCAGTATAGGAAGTCAGGCAACCTCTAAGACTAGGATGTGGAAAGTTAAACTCTCTTTCTGCAGAAACTGGCATACTACTTCAACAATGCAATTTTGAACAAATATTATAGCATTACTAAGTATTAAATCTTGCCCCAAAATGCCAAGTGTGATTATCAATAGCTTTCTTTTCAATTACTAATACTTCATTTTTTATGAAACCATGCCAATCCTATTCCAAACATACTTATCCCTTCCAAGACTTGGCACTATGCTTCCCTAATGAACTCTATATATTCCTCCATTAGCTCTGTTCTACAACTGAATTTTTTTATTTATTTTATTTTTTTATTTATTTAACATTTGTTGACCGGGAAAGTCCGACTGGGTTCCACAGATCCTGTTTTCAGCGGAGGCCTGGGGAGAAATGCTCCAGAAGCATGTCTTTTTAGAATGTGGGAGAAAACCGGAGTACCTGGAGAAAACCCACGCAAACGCAGAGAGAACATGCAAACTCCACACAGAAGGCACCTCAGCTGAGAATCGAACCGGAGAACCTCTTGCTGTGAAGCGACAGCATTAACCACTGCACCGCCCATTTTGTATTTTGTATTTTGAATTTGTAGCCAAACTTTCTACTGCCACATTATTTCCTTTGTCAAAACTTCTGGAGAAGTGCATTCACAAACAACTACTCAATCACATCCTTCAGGAAAGGCTCTTGACCCCCACACAGCATAGTTTTAGACCCACCCATAGCACTAGCACAGCTTTATTAACCTTCAAAGATGGTACTAACAAAACCAGACAAAGGCAAACTCACTTCCTCCATATTCCTTTATCTCTTTAAAGCTTTTTGCACAGTCTCTCACCAAAAACTCCTCTTATCAGCTGTCTTCCCTAGGTCTATCACAATCCACATTATCATGGTTTAACAGCTACTTAACCAATAGATAGCACCCTGTTAAATTCTCTCCACCTTTTCTCCCATCCTTCCTTCCTGTCAATACTGGTGTGTCACAGGGCTCCATTCTAAACCCTTTACTCTTCAATATATTCATTAATAATCTACATAAATCTGCTCAGCAATCTTCTTTCATACAATATGCTGATGATTCTCCCCTAATATGCACTTCAGATAACCTCACACATCTTCAGAGAATTACTCAGAAGCCTTTAACTCTGTTGAAATTTAGCTACATGATAATCACCTGCTACTAACCCTCCAAAACATCCCATTTCCATGAAAAAAAAATTATTTAAAATTTAGTGCTTCAACAAAGTATTAGTTTAAGGGAATGCACATTTATGCAATCAGCTTATTGTATGTTTTTTATTTTTTATAACCCCCCCCCAACAGATTTGTTTTTCAATTGAATTGTACAGGTTATAGTCACATTAAAGGTGGGAAAAGTTTTGAAATGATTTATTGTGGTCTCATTTTTTATATCACAAATACCTGGCATTTTAACAGGGGTGTGTAAACTTTTTATATACACAGTAGATAAAATGTATATATAAATGCACATACAGTTAAGCAACAGCTGCTAAAAAAATGGATGGTGCTGGGGTACATTTTTACTGACTGTTTATAGTAACTAAACACAAGAATAATGAAATACTTATTTAAGTAAATGTTCCCTCTTATATTCAGTAACTTTATGACTGATGACAGCAAGTTCCATTACAGGTAATTTGCTTAAGTAATTCCAGTGGATTAATTCATAGATTTGTGCTAGGCTAGTGACCACCAGGGACTTTATATGTGTAGCCATGCAACCTAACCCAGTTTTGTCCTCAAGTACACTGGATGCCTATAAGGTGGGGGTATGTTAGTAAGGAGGTAGCTAAGGATTATGTGGAGGTATGCTAGTTTGGGATTAGTTAATTTACTGTCAGTCTCTGTCTATCTGATACATGGGGGGGGGGGGGTCAGACCAGGGTGAATTTATGATTTCCCAACTAATGATTAAGGTTTCCCTTGAAAAGGGTCAGGGATGAACTTGCTTCACATGGATGGGAAGCCAGGCTGTTCCATAATGCAGGGATCCTTTGAGACACACATTGGTCTCTCCAGCATGTTTTATTTATGTCGCAGGCAAAGTCCAGGTCCTTGGATCTAGTGTTCCTGATGTTGTTTGTTTTGCAGATGTGCAAGAGATCTTGAGGGAGAGTGTGTGTGTGTGTGTGTGTGTGTGTGTGTGTGTGTGTGTGTGTGTGTGTGTGTGTGTGTGTGTGTGTGTGTGTGTGTGTGTGTGTGTTTTAGGTGGATGCAGTATATATGAGTTGTAAGTTGGGAATAATTTATTTCACTTTATCAGAAACATCAGCTTTACACTTGACAAATCACCATTTTCTGGATGTCTGGCAAGAGCAGGATATGTGTGAAAGCAAGAGATCAGTGGCACAATCTTGCAATATGAATGACTGCCATTTCATATGGCTGGTTGAGGTCTTAGCTGTGGCTTCTTCTATGTTGAAACAGAAGATCCTTCCTGTACATGTTTATGGGTAAGTACAGGGCTAGCTAATCTATGTTGGGCCATTTTAAACCTAACTTTATCCACAGGAAAGCACCACAAAGGCTCGGATTAACTCGAAACTGCAACTTTAATGAAATACAATAACATGAAGTGCTTTTCATCTGGTAACTTCACCGGACTTCATTAGACAAGTCTTTCATCATCTGCACCCAATCAAGACCTATTAACATTACTAACTGCTAAACATCATAAACGTACACACTGTAATTTAAAATACTAAACAATCCTATCCTAATAATTTCTATTTTACTATAAATATTTAAGTAAAACTACCCTTAATACAAATCCTCTTCTAAACTTTAAATACCCATACTAAAACATAATTACATTGTGCAAGACTTTACTACTATTTACCATATTGCACTTCAGTTTCAAATACTGCACACTTGTATAAAAACTACATATATATAAAAACTATACATTTATAAAAAGAATACATTTGTTAAAAAAATGTTTTTACATTTATAAAAAAGAGAGAAAGAAGAAAGAGAAGGTGACATTTTTAAAAAAGGAAATAACCACACACCAAAAAGCCATTGCCAACAAGAATTATCTTGTAAGACTCCTTAGCTTCAGTATACTTGAAATGGACACGACCTCATTAAGTCCTGGCCACCTACTAGCGTCTAAACGCAATTGCCACAACACTTCATGTTTTTCTACAAGTAAACTAGTACACCCACCCCTATCGTCCCCTACTATTTGGTCGATAACCCTAAACTTAAACACTGACTTTGGAAGGTATACTTATGACTTCAAGAGGATTTTTTTCCTCTATTGATCATCACAGAAACCTGGAATTTTAACAGGGGTGTGTACACTTTTTATATCCACTGTAAATAGCTGTCAGACACCCAATCAAACAGACACAATGCAGACACCTGTATTGACACCATTTGGTCAATGAAGAAAGATGGTCAACAGTTATGTAAGATTGGCAATCCTCGGGTAGGGGAATATTCCCTTTACCAGGGGACTGTGCAATCTTGGAGTTAGTATAGCCCCTCATGTGGGGGGGGGTGCAGGGGGCCTTCCCTCTCTGCAAAAACACTTGCCATTGGTTTAGTCCACACCGGCATGACCTCCGGAACATGAGCAGAACATGTTGGCATTTGTTCATTCAATGTTTTGCCACTGATCTCCTGGGCGTTGGTATAGTATCTATTCGACTGAGTGACCAGCACCCATATATATATCTTCTTCTTCTTCTTTTGGCTTTTCCCAGTTAGGGGTCGCCACAGTGGATCACCTGTCCACTCATGATTGGCGGTGGAGTTTTACGGTGTCGAGTTGTCAGCCCGGCACCCAACCTTCCACACACACACGCACAAACTCATGCCGAGGGCCAGTTTAGAATGTTCAACCCACCTACAGCATATGTCTTTGGAATGTGGGAGGAAAGTGGAGCACCCGGAGGAAACCCACATGACCACAGGGAAGAAATGCAGACTCCACACAGAAGGCACCCCAGCTGAGGATCGAACCGGAAAATATGGAAATTAAAATAAAGAAACTGAACTGGAACTCGGTTGAATACAAAAATGGGACAGCGTATCCTCAACCCCCCCCCCCCCATCTACAGATAGCATGGTTCAGTCTAAAATCACAAATTATGGAGGTAGTAGAGAGAAGGTGATTCGGCAGTTACGGATGCAGCAGATCAACATTTTGAAGAAAATAACAATGCTGGCCTTAGTGAAGGGAGATTATCTAACACTAATAACAACTACAGTCGGAAAAATGGGAATGGGAATCAACAAAACCGACAACAGGGTTTTCAACAAGGCCCCAGTGGGAACTCCCAGAAGGTTTACAACACCAGAGGGGCGGCCAGGAATTACAACAATTTTAACACCAACAGGAAGAAGAGGTAAACACAATTAATATAAATTTGGGTACTGCAAGTCAGACGAAATATAAAAATTTGAATAATTGCACAGGGGATTTTAATGTTTATAATTTTTCCAGTTTTGAAGTAGACCACTTGCTGGTTGAATTATTTGCTAAGGGTCTAACCTTTGTTCCAACTGTACGATGTAGTTTACCATCAACTTTAGTGGATCTGAAGATGTACACATGTACATTGAATTTAAAATTGTTATATGGTAACAATTCAAGTGTGGGTAATAGTTTGAAAGTACCGAGTACCTACAACCCACCGGTTCCACCTTGGTTGTTGTTTTTTAAACAATGTGAAAACTGGATTTCAGGGATTTAGTAAAAAAACAACATAATGAATGGGGTGTTGAATATTTCTCAAAAAGAACATGTAGCACTGGACCAGTTAAGATCCCTGCCTCTACGGGTGTTGAAACCAGATAACGGTGGGGGTCTTGTGATTACGGACACCTCTGACTACAATGAAAGTATGAGAAAAGTACTGGATGGTTCTACCTATCGAGAATCCAGTATTAATGAAGTAAATAGAGCTCAAAGGGACATTTCTTCATACTTGGAAGACTTATTTATAGAAGGTTTGATAGACGAACCAACCCTGGATTATTAACGGAATTGTCTCCTAGGGTTCCATCTCTGTTTAGAGTCCCTAAACTACACAAATATGTGGAAGACCCTCCGATGCATGCTATAGTGAATGCAAGACAATCTATCAACTACGCCAACGCAAAATTTGTTGACATTTAAAAAAAAATATGTCTACAAAGAGAAACATATATGTAAGGACTCTTGGACATTTTTAGCAACTGTCAACAATTTGATTTTTGAAGATGAAGTTAATTTTTTAACGATTGACGTAGTTGATTTGTATTTTTCTATACCTCATAAAAGTGGGGATCGAATGGGTTATGGAGAGGATGAGGTTTCATGGGGATCCAAGTAACAAAATTAGGATAGTAGAAAAACTTTTAGATTTAATCTTGAGTAAAAATTTTGTTACCTTTGATGGAGAATATTATTTGCAAGAAGTGGGAGTGGCAATGGGCTCCCCTTGGGGGGCCAGTATGGCTAACCTGATGATGGCACACTGGGAAGCCCATTACATTTTTAATAACCAAGAATAACCAAGAATTTATGAACATTTGTTTTTATACTAGGTTCCTGGATGACGTTTTTATGTTGTTCACAGGTGATACCCTGGCTGCTAATGACCTGGTCCAAGCATTTAATGGTACGACTGACTTTTTGAGGCTTACTAATTCCTTTGGGGACAGAACTATTACATACTTAGATGTCTTTCTGGTAAAGGATGAAAGTTTACATGTATTTCTGGTGAAGGATGAAAGTTTACGTTGTTACATAGCTAGTATACATCGTAAAAAGACCTATTCTAATACAATGTTACATTTTACTAGTTCACATTCCCTTCACCAGAAAAAGTCAGTGGTAAAGGGCCAGTTAGTACATACGGCCAGGATGATTTCATTGGATACCCACTTCATTGCTGAGTGTGAAGTGCTGAAACAAATGTTCCTTAATCAAGGGTACCCTAGTGACTTTGTTCAGAACATCATGAACGAAGTACAGGAAAAAAGGTTTAAAGGTATATATAAACCTATTTTATGTCAGCATGGTGGAACAGTAGATATAGATAGTTCGGGTGTTACCCACGATCCCTTTAAGATTATTTCTATAGGTAGACCTTCTAGGTCTAGTGACTACGGGTTAAGCTTTATTACTCACTTTAGTAGTGAAGCTTACTTGATAAAAGAAATTATTACAAAGAATTGGAGGATTTTTTCTGTGGACGAAGAAATTTTGACCAAGTTGGGAGTGAGACCCTCAGTAATTTTTAAAAGAGGTAAAAACCTAAAGGTCCTGGTTGAGCAAAGTAAGAAGAGATTTGTACGTACACCAGGTATGTTCAAATGTGAGACTTGTAGTATGTGTAGACATATGTCAGCAGGCTCATCTTTCTCTATAAGAGATAAAACCTACAAAGTTGACGGGAGATACAACTTTAATAGTAAGTCTGTTGTGTATCTAGCGCAGTGCCAGTTTTGCACAGCATTTTATGTGGGCAAGACAGACAGAAAATTAAGGGAGAAAGTATATGAACATACCATTAGTATTATCAAAGCAAAAAATGAAAACACTTTAGCTAAACATGCAATGGTTAACCACAGACATTAAGTTTAGGGTTATCGACCAAATGAGGTGCTGTGACAATTGCATTTAGACACTAGTAGGTGGCCAGGACTTAATCAGGGCATGTCCATTTCAAGTATACTGAAGCTAAGGAGTCTTACAAGATAATTCTTGCTGGCAATGGATTTTTTAGTGTGTGGTTATTGCCTTTTTTAAAAATTTCACCTTCTCTTTCTTCTTTCTCTCTTTTTTATAAACGTAAAAACATTTTTTTACAAATGTATTCTTTTTATAAATGTATAGTTTTTATACAAATGTGCAGTATTCAAAACCAAAGTGTAATATGGTAAATAGTAGTAAAGTCTTGTACAATATAATTATGTTTTAGTATGAGTATTTAAAGTTCAGAAGAGGATTTGTATTAAGGGTAGTTTTACTTAAATATTTATTGTAAAATAGAAATTATTAGGATAGGATTGTTTAGTATTTTAAATTACAATGTGTAAATTTATGATGTTTAGTAGTTAGTAATGTTAATAGGTCTTGATTGGGAGCAGATGATCAATTAATTAATTAGAAAGGAGTGTTTTTATACCATGAACTTTGTTTGAAAGACTTGTCTGATGAAGTCCGGTGAAGCTACCAGACGAAAAGCTCTTCATGTTATTGTATTTCATTAAAGTTGCGGTTTCGAGTTAATCCGAGTCTTTGTGGTGCTTTCTTGCAGATAAAGTTAGTTTTTTTCATATACTTTTGTTGTTGCCATTTTAAACCCAGCCAATATCCCTTAGTGTGAATTAAACTCTGTATCTCTTGTCTGTGAGGTAAACACCTTAACCATTATGCCACCCCCAACCCACCCGAAATTGTAGAAGGTTCCACTGAGACTGGAACCTAGATCACTGTTTTCAAAGGCCAGAGTGCTATCCATTACACCATGAAACTAGATTCTCTTCTGGTTTCCTCCAACAGTCCAAAGATGTGAAGTAGGTGAACTTGCGTTCTTCCATTTTGCAAGTAGGTAAGAGTACAGACTGTATGTGTGTTCCTGCATCCTGTGATACACATGTCTTGTCATGGGCAGTATCAATGTATGAGTATATGCATGTAAAATCAGTTCTGGGGGTCAGGGGGGCCAGAGCTAAGTAACTTTACATGTGGTGATTGGTTTGAAGTCACTAGTTCCATCTAGCAAGAGTATATAAAAAAAAATCTTCTGACATGAATGACCAGCATAAGTGACATTGCAGGCTATTCTGCTGCATTTCCCCTGCCCATTCAACCACGGTGCATGGAAT
Source organism: Protopterus annectens (assembly GCF_019279795.1). Classification (NCBI taxonomy): domain Eukaryota; kingdom Metazoa; phylum Chordata; order Ceratodontiformes; family Protopteridae; genus Protopterus; species Protopterus annectens. Next base: position 1,483,042,337 of record NC_056735.1, on the reverse strand, counting down.
CAGTGCATTTTGCAATATGCCTGCCTTCCAAAGGCAATATCAGCATATGAATGTGTGTTAAAAAAATATTTTTCAATAAATAATGTATAACATGCATCAAAGGGCCTGGCAAACCCCACGCCGCAAGCTGTATAAGTGGATTTTGCACAGGCTTAGTAGTAGCCTCTGCCCTACAACTCTCCTTGACTGAAACTGGTCTTGCTCATGTGTGCACATAAGGTCGCTGTAACTTGTGTGGAGCAGTACAGTCATTAGTGTTTTAATTTTCTTCACAATCAAACCTCAGGGTATGTACAGAATGCCACTATAGCCTGGGTTGAGACTGAGAACAATATGGTTATTATTTCTTTAGCTTTCACAACAAACTTCAGATGTGGGCATGGAAGGCCACAACACTGTCTGTACTATTTAGGATCATCAAGTTGGAATACATTACTGAGTACTGTAATTATTTCTCACAGTAAAATGTTAGATGCATATACAAGTGGCAATAATTTCAAGAGAGGGTAAGGAGGCATGTTTACATACATTTCACAGCAACAGGTTGAAATATGTTACTGTGTTCTATTTCTGCTTTCAGTTTTATCTCATCCTGACATCATAGTGGCATAGAGAAGATGGCCCTGCCATCAGAGTGGTAAAGAGAAGAAGCTGTCATCTGGAGGAAGAAGTGAGAGGGTATGTGTACATATGTTTGCAGCAGCCACTTGAAATATAGGACTGTGGCCATGTGCACCTTCAACCCAATTTAACAACAAGGGGATGCACAAAATCTGGCTATCTTTTTGGGTGAGGGAAGGGGTAGGGAAAGAGGCAGCATTCCCGGATATGATTTATGTATCCTTGTCAGCATTTCTCTTCCCATTTTGTTGTTTACTGTTATTCTGTTAAATAAAACTTCACTTTTTCTTGAAAGAAAAGACTGAATTTTCTTCCTTGCTCATTTTTTTGTTTAGGCCATCATTGTTTCAAAAGGTTGGGGAAACAACAAGATACAACTCCGAACACTTATAACCTCACAGCTTTTGGGAAATGAACAGGCTGCAGGCCCCTAGTTTAATTTGATTATTGATTCCATAATTATTACCATACTTTCTCGGCCAGTGATAGCGTGTTAAAAGGATGCAGGAAAAAGCAAAGTTGAAAAGTAAGTCTGGACTTCTTTTCTTAGTTAAGCTTTGTTCAGACTATCATTAGATCAATGGGCTGGAAAAAAAGCTTGTAAAATGTGCCAGACCCACAGCTTATTTCACTTATCTGGCAGTTGCTACAGAAGACTACCTACATGAGCCATTAATGAGCTACTTCCTGTGGTGTTGGGTTTGATTTCCTCAGCTTCTATTTGCGTAACTGTGTGATGCTGAGCAAGTCACTTAACCAGACAATGCTCCTCAGCTGAGTCTAAAAAAGGTCATGGATTACTGCTCCAGATGGTTAAGCAGAAACAAATAAATCTCCTCCATTATTATTACAGTGCAGTCTAGCGCACATAGCTTCTTTTGAAAAATGCAGGTAAAAGCTGAAGAATAAGCAAAATGTGAAAAAAATAAGAAAAACTCTGGATGATGTGGGGAAGCTATGATGGGGGAACTTGGGGTTCACTGGGATGATGTGGCTGTGAAGCAGAAGAGTAAGCCTCAGATGGGCACCCTTTACCTAGAGGCTGTTTTCACCTACGACTGGCACTGACTCTAGGCATGTGATTTATTTCATTTCTAGCAGAACACTGGATAAAACTGCAAGATCATCAAAGAGATGCTCCATGTGAATTGAGGTGCATCCAAATTTTCTGCTGGAGCTGTTTGTGGCAGGTGCAGTGCTTGAGCTTGTGCCCTTTGGGTTGGCACCCAGTTCAAGCATACATAGCCTGCTTCTCACACTTAAAACATAAAACAATGGTAGGTAAACGAAGAACAGATGATTAAAAACACACCTAGTTTTATTTTAGCCCTTTCGTTCAGAAGGAGTTATTCAGAATACAGCCACATTTACAAGGCATAACCACCAGGAAACTGTTCAATAGGAATAAGGAACACTTGTATGCTATCAGGTCTAAGAGAAGCAATAATGCACTGTACAAGCATACTTTGACCTGTTCTGGTTTCAAGAAATTTTATTTTTCTGTGTTAGAACACATTGCTGAGGACTACAGTGGGGGTGAAAAACACTTGCTTAGGAAAGAAACTTCATGTCAACTAAGAATGCAATCTCATAAATATCCTGGACTTGATACTATATGTATTAAATGTTTTTGTAAATGTGACTGTTTTTTTTTAAACAAATCCTGGCTTTCCAATTTGAATTAATTGGTTAATGAGACTGTTATTGCTTGAATTTTGTATATAAACTGACATTTTTAAGCATGGTTTTATTCTGAAGAAATCCTTCTGGAAGAAAGCACTAAAAACCAGGTGTGTTTTTAATAGTCTGTTCTCCTTCATTTGCCTAACAGTGGATGATATTTTATTTTTTAGTGTTTTTATTACTCATCCTTTGTGTTTATTGCAGTGATTCTTCCACCTGTTGAGATAGCAGGGAATGTTCTCCTGATCTGTTGTGTTGGGTATGTCTATTTAAATCTGAGGGTATATCAGAAATATTATATCTTACAACCAAGGGAGCCTGCAGGATTTTTTGCAGGGGGGTGCAAACCCAAGCCCTGCCCATGCAGCCCCACCCCCGCTGCTGCCCCGCCCACTCAGCCCCACCCCCTGCCCACGCAGCCATTCCAGTGTCCCATTACTTGGCTATTTCTCCCCATTTGTCATAGACACTGTTCAAATCTCTCAGTGTGCGTACTGTTTTATGCTTTACGTCTACAATGATTACAGATATCTGGATTTCATTTACAACTTTTATTTCAAATTTTATAGCACAAACACTGACAGACATTTACTAAACCTAAAGAAAGCAATAGTCTTACAATGAAAACAGACTTAGCATTAAAAAGTACAGTTGTGTACACCTACCATAAATGTAGATGTTCGAGTGTCTTCACTGTTGCAGTCATAACTGTAGGGTGTTCCTGCCGGCAGGCAGCCCGAGGTCGGCCAGAATCCCAAAGTCTGGGTCCGGCGTCGGCTGTACCAGCAAGTACCCTGACGTCAGAACGCAGAGGTATAAAGCTGACAGCCGACGCCATCTTCTCCAGTCTTTCTTGCCCCAGATATCAGAAGTCCCCCAAAATAACCAAAAAAAGGTGTCCAAAAAGGAAACACAAATACACCACAAAAGAAGAGGAAGATAAGAGGGGTTAGGTGGGAGGGAAACACCGACTGCAACAGTGAAGACACTCGAACATCTACATTTATGGTAGGTGTACACAACTGTACTATGTTCTTCGTGTTTCACTGTTGCAATCATAACTGTAGGGTGGAATCCCAAAGCTGTGATAAGGGAGGAGGTTATGTAGAAGAAGGGGCAGCCAGAAGGCCCTGCAAAACATCAGAGGCAAAACCTGCCCTAGACTTAGAATACAAAGGGAGATTATAGTGCTTAGAAAAAGTATGCACTGAACTCCAAGTGGCAGCTTCCAAAATGTCCTTGGTAGGAACTCCTCTGAGAAAAGCAGCTGAAGTGGCAGCTGCTCTAGTAGAGTGACTTCTAACAGTACCTGGAATCTGCTTCCCAAAGTGAGAGTAACAAAACCTTATCCCATGGGCAATCCATTTGGAAACAGTTTGTTTAGAGATAGCCTTGCCTAGAGAACTGGAGGCATAAGAGATAAGCAACTGATCAGATTTTCGGAAATCTTTAGTTCTGTCCAGATAGAACCGTAGCTGTCTGTGTACGTCCAATGAATGCAAAATCCTTTCCCCTTTGTTTTGAGGGTTTGGAAAGAAAGTAGGAAGGTGTATAGTCTGATTTAAAGCCACTTTAGAAATCACCTTAGGCATAAATGTAGGATTGGTCCTCAAGGCAACTCTGTCTTGGTGGAAAATAAGGTATGGTTCCACAGCCATGAGAGCTTGCAACTCTGACACCCTTCTGGCAGAAGTCAAAGCTAATAAAATAGCTGTCTTCCAGGATAAGAACTTGATGTCCAAAGCAGCAGCAGGCTCGAAGGGAGGTAAAGTAAGTTTTTCCAAAACATAATTAAGATCCCAAGCAGGAACAGGAGGAGTTCTAGGAGGTCTTAAATTCTTAGCCCCTCTCAAGAATTGTCTTCTCACCAACTGGTGAGAGAAAATGGGGGGATCAGTGTTGTAATGAGCCGAGATAGCAGAAGCATGGATTTTAATGGAAGAAAAGGAGAGGCCTTTAAGCAAAAGGTCAGAGAGGTAAAGTAAAATGGAAGAAATGTCAGGTAAAAGAGGATCAGAACCTCGATCCCGCATCCAAATACAAAATCTTTTCCATTTAGAAGAATAAGACATTCTAGTGCTAGGACGCCTAGCTTCTAAGAGAACATCCAAAACTTGTTTGGGTAAAGCAGAAGGAATCAAAGGCCCTTGTAGAGCCAGGCTGCCAGGCAAAGAGTCTTGATTTGAGAGTGTAGCATCTGACCCTGATGTTGGGACAGAAGAGAAGGAAACAGAGGTAGAATCCATGGGGGTTCCAAGAACAGGTGTCTTAAAGTTGAATACCAAAACTGTCGAGGCCAATTTGGAGCTATCAAAATGATAATCCTGGGTTTGTCCTGTTTTATTTTCAGTAGTACCCGAGGCAGAAGAGGAAGAGGAGGGAAGGCGAAAGATTCCTCCAGCTGAAAGACAGGGCATCCACTTTCCAAGCTGTTTTGTGGAAGGACCTGGTGCAAAAGAGAGGCAGCTGATGATTGAGATGGGATGCAAACAGATCTATCCGAGGGCAACCCCAAACTGCCGTAATCTTGCTGAACAAGTTGGGGTCTAGCATCCATTCGTGAGGATCCAAAAGATTTCTGCTTAGGCTGTCTGCTAAGAGATTCTGTTTTCCTGGAATGAATTGAGCTTGAAGATGCAGATTCAGATTTAGAGCTGTGTCCCATAAACTCATGGCTAGTCTGCAAAGGGGGTATGAGTGAGAGCCTCCCTGTTTGTTTATGTACCACATGACTGTGGTATTGTCTGTGCGAATCAGAAGATGTCCTGGTTGCAAAAGATTCTGGAAGGCTAGAAGAGCATTTTGGACTGCCAACATTTCCTTCAAGTTTATGTGCCAGGGGAGATGCTTCTTTGTCCAATAACCCTGCTGGCAATTGTTTAGGTAATGAGCTCCCCAAGCATAATCCAAGGCGTCTGTGGTTATGATCTGAGCAGGATGAGGAAGACGAAAGGGATTCCCTTCGTTTAAAGCACAAGCCCTGGACCACCACAGGAACTCTTTTTGGAGGCAGGGAATCAGAGGTATCATTGTTTCCAGGCTGTGGTAATGCTGAGACCATGCACTCTTTAGGTACCATTGAAGTTTTCTCATATGAAGCCTTGCATTTGGAATCAACAGGATGCAAGAAGCCATGTAGCCCAAAGCCTGCAGGAATTTCCTTGCAGTGAGCTGAGTTAAAGTAGCCAAGGTCTTGAAAATTGATGCCAGCTGTACTTGTTTTTCTGGAGTAAGGAAGGCCCTTTGTAAGCTTGTGTTTAGAAGAGCCCCCAAAAAGATCATTTGTTGAGAGGGGATCAAATGTAACTTTTTTATGTTCACTGAAAATCCCAGTAGTAGAAGAAGACGCTGAACAAACTGCAGATGTTGAAGTAAAAGATCCTTGCTGTCCGCCTGAATAAGGCAGTCGTCCAGGTAGGGGTAAATTTGAATTCCTTGGAGTCTGCAATAAGCTACTACTGGAGCCAGACACTTGGTAAAGACTCTGGGCGCAGTAGATAAGCCAAAGGGCAGTACAGAGAATTGAAACTGTCTCGAACCTGCCTTGAATCTGAGGTATTTTCTGCGTTCCTGTCTGATGGGAATGTGTAAATAGGCTTCCTTCAAGTCCAATGTCACCATCCAAGCATCCTGGGAGAGCATGGGAAGAAGTTGTTGCAGAGTAAGCATACTGAATTTTGGAATTTCCAGGAAGGTATTTAACACTGAGAGGTCCAAAATAGGTCTCCATGAGTTTTGTTTCCTTGGGACCAGAAATAGTCTGGAGTAAAAACCTTTTCCCATCTCTGGAAGTGGAACAGGTTCTATGGCTTTCATGACCAATAAAGCGTTCACTTGATTTAAGGCCTCTGACCATTGATGTTTTGGCAGATCCGGCCAACCCGAAGACCTTGGCAGAGTATGAAAGTGGAATTTGTAGCCTCTTAAAATCACGTCTAAAACCCATTTGTCCTGGGTAATATGAGTCCAATTTTGGTAGAAAAGAGAAAGTTTTCCTCTGAGGGGGGCTTCCAGGCAAGGAGGACCTGTAGCCCAACGGAGAGAGTCATTGAGTATGCTTCTTTTGAGATTGAGGTCTGTCTTCTCCCCTTCTAGGTGAAGAAGCAGTCCATTGTCTGGACATGTAAGAGGCCTGAGCCTGCCCCCGACCTCTGGAGCATCTATATCTTCCCCTTTGAGGCCTGTCAGATGTGGGAAAGGACCAAGTTTTGGAGGGCCAATGTCTAGAAAATCTAGGAGGCTGAACTTGCAAAAAATCTTTAACAGTCTGCATAGACTTTGCTTTTTCTTCCATCTTTTTAATAACCTCCTCAGCCTTGGACCCAAATAAAACATCAGGCAGAACAGGGGCATCTAACAGTTTAGCCTTAACCTGTTCAGGCAAATTCTGCTCACGAAGCCAAGAATGTCTCCTGATAACAGTACCAGAGGCTGCGGCCCTGCAAGAAGCTTCCAAGGCATCAAAACCACAATGTAAACTATGTTTGCTAACTTGTTCAGTTGCATCCAATACATCCTGTAATTCCTTGTCCTCTGCACATGCAGGAAAGGTAGAGAGCCTTTGCTTTAGAACAGACAAAAGAAATTGCTGATATTTGAACATGTGAAACTGGCAATTTAAAGCTCTAATAGAAAGGGTAGCAGAAGTGTAAACCTTTTTGCCCCACCTGTCCAAGGCACGGGAATCCTTTTCAGAGGGAATAGGATTTTTAGATGAAGCGGCCTTAGCAGCCCTAGAACCCTGAGAAATGGTTTCAGGATCAGCAGAAGGGTTCTTAAATAAGAACTGATGGGAGTCAGGGACTCTGTAAAATCTATCAGGCTTAGAAGGAGCAGGCGGCAAAGAATCAGGATTTAGGTTAGCTTCAGAAAAAGCATCATCCACAATATCAAGTACAGGAGGAATAGCCAAAGGTCTGTGTTGAGGGAGAAGGAGAAATTCCCTAAGTCTCTTCTTGGAAGCAGAATAATCCTGACCTTCCCAATGAAAGTGCTCCCTCATCTCATGTAAGGTTTCCCCAAAAGAGAAATCTCCAGGGGGAGAAGCAGAGGGAATAGAGTCCTCTGCATCAGAATCCTCATAAGGAGGAAAAGAATAATCCTGATCAGAGGAAGAGACAGAAGACACAGAAGCCTGATCAGAAGAATCATAAGGAATATCCTGTCTAGGCCTTTTTTCTGGAGGAGGGTGAAAACCCCCTAATCATTGTAAGTAAATCTTCAGCCATCCGAAGTAATTGCTTCTGGGACTTGGGAGCTGTATCCGAGGCAGCTTGTGAAGAAACCCTTGGTTTAACAGGAGTCTTTGACTTTGCCTTTGTAGAAATAGTAATATTAGAAGGCCTGAAAACCCCCTCAGAAGCCGGTACCTGCACAGCGGTTCCGGACCCATCTGAAGGAGCGACGTCCGAAGGTCCTGCAGCAGATACAATACTGGGCCTAGAAGGCTCCCCATGGGAGTCCGTGTCGGCCATCGGTTCCGAAGTGGCGGACGACAGGGGCTGCAAAAGCGCCTCACTGATGACCGCCGAACCCGAAGCTGGCGCCGGCTGCAAAATATCATGTTTGGACCTCGGAGGCCTATCCTTGTCTTTGCGTTTTTTCTGAGTTCTGGTTGTCGGTAAAGTATCCGACGACATCCTATAATTAAATCGTCTACCGAAATAATAAGGCCCAATCGTACCTACGCTTGATAGTGCAAGAATTAAACCTGGCACAGAACCGACAGCAAGAAACATCGTGGTCAGGGCCTAAGCAAGGTAGACAGTAAGAGTGGAAATCTTTATGAGGTATTTGTTTTCCACACGATATACAATTATTAACTTTTTCTGACATCGGAGGAGCAAGAAAAAAGTTTCCCCAACGGGGTACTTAGCTTGAGAAGAGAAGTAAAAAACTTCGGACCGACGACAATCAAAGCACGTTGTCTGAAAAACGCCAACCAACGACTTTGCGAGCTGCTTTCCACCGCACGGCAAGAAAGACTGGAAAAAGATGGCGTCGGCTGTCAGCTTTATACCTCTGCATTCTGATGTCAGGGTACTTGCTGGTACAGCTGACGCCGGACCCAGACTTTGGGATTCTGGCCGACCTCGGGCTGCCTGCCGGCAGGAACACCCTACAGTTATGACTGCAACAGTGAAACACGAAGAACATCTTCTCTGCCTTTGAAACCCACATTCACTGAAACAGCATCGAAACCCACATTCAACGAACATGCATCTGGACAGTGGCAGGATAAGTTTACCTTTGGCCTGTTTCCAAATCATAGGCTCCTTGCACACATTTTTAGAACCATGCAAAAGTTCTTTGCTTCACCTTCCTGATTGTATTAATTATACTACATAATAATTGAATTATATCCCTTGTATAATACAGCACCACTTGTTAGAGTGTGTTTTAAATTTATAGTTCTGAGCATTTTTCCTTTAAGCAATGAAACAAATCATATGAACCAATAATGACAACCTGCCCAATTCATAAAGGGCCACTCAAACTTCTGTCATACAATCCACCAATATCAATCAATATGCAGAATCTCTGCAGAAGTAAAAGTCATCTGAATAATTCCACATTAAAGAGATCTGAAACCAATGAAGAGGTTGTTGCCAGAAACAACTTTATATTTCAATGTTTCATTTACAAATTCAGTGCCTGTTGCCCTTGAAGAATAAATTGCCTAGGTTACATTAAAAGAAATGGTAAGCTGGTATATTGCAATAGGGAATGAGTGGCAAGCTGAAAAACAGGCTCATAGTTATTAGGTGTCTCATCCAAAGGAAGACATACTAAGGACACTGCAGTACTACACCCCCTTAAAATACAAATGTACATGCAGTAGGACTGGAACCTACAGCCCTTTGCATAAAGATGCAAGTACGCTACCTGCTGTGTTAACACTGCTTTAAAATTCTATACCACAATAATGGTACCATTTGCTAAACAAAACAGTTGTACATTTTAAGCAGACCCAGCATGAGCAGCAGTAACCTTTGCTTCCCTTGAAGCTCACAATTCCTTGAAAATGCACTTGACAATAAATTCCACCTGCTAGATCTAACTAGGGCATTTCTCTCTCTCTCTGACACACACACACACACACACACACACACACACACACACACACACACACACAGACACACACTTAGAAAGTTGCTACAATAACAGGATTTGTGTTAGAATATATTTTCTGAAGGATATCAAGTCTGAAACTCAAAGGCATGTCATTTATTTAGTAACTAATCCTTGGCTCATCCCAGTGATTTGTCAAAAACAGAATTTTTATGACGAACAGACCAAAAATATAATGCAAAAAAACAAAAAAAAAAAAACACTTTATTCAGCTGCTTATACACCATTTGTGTTTCCTGCTCCTACTCTATTACTTCATCTTTTTTCTTCTGCTACTTGCTGCTACATGTTCTCTAAAGTGTTTAATTACATCTTTTCTGTTGCATGTATTACTGCGTGTTTATAGCCTGTTGAAATTGTAAGTGTTATTCTAAGCCTCTTAGTTTTGGTTTAAGCACTTGGGCTTTAGGCCTACCCCTTAGGTCTCCCTGGCCTTTCTCCCTCAGATTCTGACAAATATGGATGGACAATTTCCTATGGTTTCTCCCGCTAGCCTGGTTGGTATGGGCATCCTGACAGAGTGTAGCAACTGCCTCATGTATATAGACAACCATCTACTGCTACCACCCAAGGACACAATTTGTGAGAGATGTAATTACATTAAGAACCTAGAGTGTATGTTCTCTCCCTCACATGCCAGTATAGCTGGCACTGAGAAGGTTGTCAGTACAATCAGCACACCTCAAACACCACCCACAACTACACAACACACACCAACATATGCAAAGGACAAGGTTCTCAACATAAACAAACCCAAACAAAGGAGACGTCGGAGGCAAAAACACACCAACTCCACAACCCTCCACACCAAATACCATGCATATTCCACACACCTGTCTCTCGCAACCACTAAGGCCTAACCATAAACCCAACATATTAGTCATTTGAGACTCCATTGTGAGACACAAAGATGTGCCTCTCACCAGGCTGGATAAGGAGAAAGTCACGGTTAGTTGTTTGTCAGGTGTCAGAATCTGCCTTATCACACATGCACACATGTCTCTCAACAACAAGTACTGTTATGACTCCATCATAGTCCATGTTGGCGTGAACGACTTGAGATGTACCATCCTAGACTATTTGAAGAGAGAGACATGACTGAGCTCACTGAATATGTGTCCCAGGCAGATATGACCCTAGCCTTAAGCAGCATTCTACCGTCACCCAGAATGATGCCTCGATACAAACAGAAAATGATTGATTTTAACAATTGGCTTAGTTTCTGGTGTCATTCCAGGGGGATCCAGTATCTGTCAGCCTGGGAATATATGATCGACAGACCACAATGCTTTGCTAGAGATGGCCTACATCGGTCCCACTTGGGCTTCAGGCTTCTGGCAAAGGCCCTTGTCTCCCCTATAGTGCTTTTTTAGGAAAAGTCATGAGGTTGATGCTACCAACATAAAACATTTCAACAAAATGCAAATTAAAGGTCATGCTGCTTAAAGCTAGGAGTCTAAACATGAAACTGCACTTATTGCAAGCATTCTTAACCCTGGAAGATGCTAACATCTGTGCAGTCACAGAAACCTGATTCAAAGCTGCGAAGAGCAACCCAGCCTTACCTGGTTTCTCAACCTATCATACATTCAGACCCCTAACTGTGGGCAGCAAAGCCAAAGGAAGTGGAGTTTCTATATATATGTGTATATATATATATATATATATATATATACATATACATATATATATATATATATATATATATATATATATATATATATACACATATACATATATATATACACATACACACACACACACACACACACACACACACACACACACACACACACACATTTTTTTTATTTATTTATTAAGTATGACACACAGGAGACACTCCAGGTGCAGTTAACCATTGACAAGACCCTTATTCAAATCATAGCTAGCTACAAGCCCCCAAAATTTGACTCAAGATGCCCACTCCACCTATCTACACCTCTTCAAATCTATCATGATTCAACCTTTTACCCTGATTTTGGGTGACTTTAACTACCCAACCATAGACTGGAAAAATTACTCATGCCAGAACACAAATGCCCAGAGATTCCTCGATTTTATCAATGCAAATGCTTTGGAACAGCTAGTCAATACCCCGACAAGAGGTGATAATATATTGGACTTGGTATTAACCAACATGAGTAACCACTGCAGCACCCCCTACAGTATCATCCTCCCTGGCAAGATCCAACCATAAAGCAATCACTTTCGAAGTCACCATCTCCCCTGACCCCCTCTAGCTAGGGTCAAACAAAAAAACTTCTCCAAAGCTGATTACAATCTCCTCAGGAATGGTATAAACAGTTTCACAGCCTCCTTCCCCTCTGTAGGAACTGGCACCAATATCCAAATCTATACCAAAGTACTACACAAGCATTTATATAGACGCATGGAATCAGGAATACCCAACAGGGCAAAATAATCCTCCGCAAGGAAGAGTAAACCCATCTGGTGGACATCTGCAATAAAGTACATAACAAAAGGAAAAAATTGCAGTCTAGGACCAAGAAGGAGCAGGTGCCCAATTGGAAGCAATCTCTCCTTAGCCTGAACAAGCAAATAAGAGCACTAGTGAAATCCTGTAAAGCCAACTTAGACTCCAAATTGACCACATCTACTAGAGACAGTCATAAGGCCTTCTTCACATATGTCCACAATCTCAAAGGAAGCACCCAGAGCTGTTCATAACTGGTGGCCAAGGACACCACATACACAAATGCTGTAGATATAGCCAACCTACTGGCTGACAGATTCAGCAAAAACTTAACCCCTCTGTCCCCCCAGTCAGTAAATCAGGACATCCTCAGTACCTGCCCCCTCCCCTTTTCTCTAGGGGAACATGTCCTCACTGCCCTCTCAAAGGCAAAAAATACAGCCTCCATGGGACCTGAAAACATCCCCGGCTGCATCCTACATGAACTCAGGCATGAACTTACAGCACCATCAGGCACCCTATTCAACCAAAGCCTGAGTACTGGCTTTGTCTCAGCTGAGTGGAGGACTGCCACTGTCATCCCTTTACACAAAGGTGGAGTGTCCGTCGATCCGGGAAATTATAGCCCCAGCAGCCTAACTAGCCTGAGCTACAAGACCATGGAATGGATTAACATGGACCTCATTAACAGGGACATTGCCAACCTCCAAACACTCGACCCCACACAGTTTGGCATTGTCAAGGGGAGGTCACGTCTGTTAAATCTGGCTGACTTTGAGACAGTCACCAAAGCATTGGACAAGAGGAAGATGGTGCACACCACCAACCTTGACTTGGCCAAAGCCTTTGACACTATTCCCCATTCGAGCATAATAGATAAACTCTCTCAAATAGGCATCATTCCGTATGTTACCAGATGGGTAGTAAACTGGCTCACTGATAGAACCCACCTAATCAAAATAGGGGAAGCCACCTCAAGTAGTAGACCCGAAATGAGCAGCACACCCCAGGGGACTGGTCTTGGGGCCTCTGTTATTTGGGATATACTTCTCTGAGATGCAGGCCAAAACCAGTGGGCTGTGGCTGACCAAGTTTGCTGATGACTGCAAGCTGAGAGCGGTTATCAATTCCCCAAGTGATGTGGACGTCCTCCAAGAGGGTCTCACCCAAACAAATGACTGGTGCTAGAAACATGGCCTCAGGCTGAATGCCAAAAAATACATCATCATCCCCTTTGGGGAAAGTGACGTCACCACATATTATCACATTAATAACAACGTCCTAAGCATGCAATCAGTCATGAGGGATTTGGGCACCCAGGTTGATAGCAACCTGACTTTTGACCACCATGTTGCTTCCGTTGTATGGAAAGCTTTCTACATGGACCACCTCATAAGTAAGGGTATCTCATCCAGGGACATGGAGGTCATAACATCCCTGTATTCTTTTCATATAAGGCCAATTACTGAGTACAATGCCCCCTTCGCATGTACTTTACAAAGCACATGTAGCAGCTGGAGAGACCACACAGAGGTTCCTCAACAAGAGAATCCAGGGCCCCAATACAGATAGGCTAAAAGCCCTGTCCCTCTACTCAGTTTCATACAGATTCCTCAGATGTTACCCCTGTCTGGCATACAAAGCAATCTCAGACCCTGCCTTGATGGGACTTGCTGCATATCCGCAAGTCAAACTCCACCCGAGTAACATGCATGCGTGACCTCAACCTGGTCTGTGACATCAATAGGACTTGTTGATGGGACAGATTTGTATCCCAGAGACTCCCCCATCTGTGGAATAGACACCCTCTCCACGTCAAGCAGAGTACCTCATTATCCCTTTATAAGTGCAACCTGGATAACTAGATGGGAAACAGAAAATGCATCCCTGGGATTTTACCTGTGTCTCTGCTGGACAGGGGCTTTGGGTGCTAACTTGTCTAAACATGGGCTAAACTCTTGCCTGGGCTTATAAGGGCCTCAGGGCCAATAGCCTAGTAACTTCCTATGATCCTATAATATTATCCACCCAAGTGAGTGATGCCTGGCATACAGCTGTGCAAGGAAGCTACCATATCCCCCCATCTTGGTGTTTTCCATCCCTTATGTGTCTTTCTACATTCCTTTTAAATTTTCCAGCCTTGACCACTATCACTTGTCTATCCCCTGTACATCCCTCCCTATATGTCTGTGCTTATCTGCTGTCCTCCCTACCTTTTGTTTTTTCCATTGCAAGTGTCTGTATTTCTGTCTATGTCTGTTTACATTGGTCTACCTGACCCTGCTGTCTGCTCTTCTTTCTCTGTTTCATCTGATACACTTATTTCCTATATATGTAATATATATGAAAAAGGATGAATGCATGAATACATGTATACATACATAATTAATGAATCATCCTTCTTTCCCCAGTCCCCTTTCATGCCTTGTAGTAATCCTTGTGTCTGTCCCTGCTTTCTGTTCTCCCTTTTATTACTTTCCTATCTATCCCATTTCTTCTCCATTTATAAAAGATGAGTAATAAGTATTACATATTTGTTATAGAACTCCAACTGGGTATGTATGTGTAATTCTTGTCTGTCTCTCTGTTTGCCTGCTTATCTATATATATATTTATATATATATATATATATATCTATATATATATATATATATATATATATATATATATATATGGATTCACTTTATAACCTCGAAATACTGAAATATCGAATTTCAGTATCTCGAGACTATAAAACCGAATCCACAAAACACAGACACAAAAAAAACGCGAAATTCACAACACCGAAAACACCGCACACACTATACCACACATACACCACAACACCCATATCACAACATAAACAAACAAAACTACTCACATACACAACTCATACAAACATAAGCAGGGGGCAAGTCCCCTGCACCCCCCCACACCCCCCCAACTTATATATACTAACTCTGAGATCGCACAAACACAAAACAAAAGCCAACTCACACACACATCAAACACATCAGCACACTCACACACATTCTAATTCCACTCAAAACCCTTAGAAAACACTTACCTGACATAACACCTACATCCACACACGGCACCGCACACCATCAAAACACAACCCCGGACATTACGCAGCATAAGGTCATAACCGCGAATTCGACATATATTCGAGTTCGCGATTATGACCCTTCGCTATTTTTAACATTCGGCTTTATAGTCTCGAGATACTGAAATTCGACATTCCAGTAATTCGAGGTTATAAAGTTTTTCCATATATATATATATATATATATATATATATATATATATATATATGTGTGTGTGTGTGTGTGTGTGTATGTTTATCTATCTGTCTACCTATCTAATCTCCTAACAACACAACCTGAGAAGTGGTAGTGATGGACAAGTATATGGTACAGAGAGTAAATATTTTATTCTTATTTTATGCATATTATCAAAGTATTCATCGCTACTCCAAGAGTGTTTAACATGGTACATAAGCCTCACTTAAGCAAACTGCAAAAAATAATACTAGATACATACAGTAAAATAAATACTAAGCAACCTCACCAGAACATTTAAACCCATGTAAATCATTACCTAAGAGACTAACTGAGCTCGAAACTATAATCAACTAAACAGAAATAGCAGTAATGTCAAACTGAACTTAAAAAGAAAACTAAGCTATCTGAATTAAAGTAATATACATACTTGATTAAACTAACTAGCAAATATTAACAGAAACCTTATGACACATATTACAAAACTACTTCAAAACTACCCATAATGTATGAACAGCTTAGTTGGTAGCACATATGTGTTTGTTGCAGGAAAAATTAAAAAGCAGTGGATTCAAATTGTAACTAAATAAATGAATGAATAGAAGAATCATAAAGTAATGTAGGTAGTAACAGAGTCTGGACTATATTTGCAGTACTGTTTCTGTTAGGTAGTGTTTTGAATTTTCAGGTTACATAGCCAATATGGTTCTTGAAGGATAATTTATGATTTATAAATATCCCTTTAAGTTTGGCATGGGCAACTTGTTCAGTTGGTGTGATATTTTGTAAATTAATTGAGATTTCACCTAAGTGAAATATGAATGGCTTAGATTTATTTGCATTTAATAAAACATTAATTATTTAAGCCAGTGTCCTAGGCTTTGAAATTTTAGTTGTGTGAAATGTTGCAAATGACCAAAGGAGCTCCTACATTTATGGAATCCCTCTCTGCTCCTGAAACAGCTTGCTTGCTCCGATTTTAATGGCAACCCTCTTCCTGGACACAACATGGCATCTCTGCTGGCGCGCCCATCTAGAATTCAAAGTTTATGCGCAAATGCGGAAGATAAAGACGTAAACCATCCGCACATATGGAAAAGACGAAAACAGGTCGCAAGCACCTCCATTTGTACGACCGAACGCAAATGGAGTTCTTAAAGAAGAACGCCCTTAATTTTTTTTTTAATTCATCTCCTGGCCAGCCGATTCCAGGGGGGTGCAAGTGCACCCCCTTACACCTGCCTGCGGGTGGCCTTGCTTACAACAACATAAGGATGTCTAGACCTTTAAAAAACAATGTACAAGTTTTCTGTAGAGGCAGCATGATTCACTTGAAAGGCAACAGTCACAGTGATGCATATTTTTAAAAATGTGAAGTCAGAGAGATGAAGAGTAAGAAGATCTAAGTACAAAATGAGAATTTCTAGGCATTATCCAGGGTTCTTACCTGTCTTACCCCATGAGGGATATACAGCTTCTCTACTTACCAAACCCTATCTTTCTCTAGTGTAGCTTTCAACCATCACAGATTTTACATCATGCTTTGGTCTGCTCCTTGTAAAATGTGTGGTTTTCCAATTTGAGGACTGTAGTCATTAAATTATACCAGACATTTGAATTTCAGACTGCATATCTTTCAGAAAATGCAAGCTAATGCACAACCTGTTGTGCTACCAACTAAGTATTTACTTAATCTATCCCAGATGTTGTGCCTTCACCCCTGATTCTTGCACTACGAGGTCTAGAGCTATGGTATTCAGTCAGTAGTAACAGTACAGTAGACACTGCCCATCAGTTTTTCATTTTTACTGACTTTCATTGCAGTTAACATGGGTGATGCCCTGCAGTAGCAGCAGCGTGGCATACATTCTTGTGCTTTTCTTTACCACTTTTGTCAATCACAGGTGATCACCAGAAGTGGCTCTTTGGGGTGGGTAGGTAATCGGTGGATGAAATCAAAGGACAAATTGATCATAGAAAAGTGATCATTGTTGTGGCTTGGTGAGTGGTGGGAAACATAACATATCAAAACTCCACATTGAATTAAATTATTGCGATTGCTTAGTGACAATTTAGAACCTTAGACCTTACATAATTTGTAAGTTTAGAATACCAAGTGATGTTGTTACATGAGGTCCAGCATTCTCTGTAATCAACACTTCCTGTCATTCTACTGCCATCAGAGATCGTGCAACTGTTTAGTTAGTTCCATCTGTAAGCCTCTACACTACTTTTTCTCAAAGCACAGTGAAGGGAGGTTAAGGTCCCCCTTACAAATGGAATAAATCAAAACTCCTAAAAGACTCTAGAGGCAGAATCTATCAGTGTAACATGCAAATGTACTGGTGAGGTCCAATGTTTTACATTAACACTGTTTATTCTTTCATTTTTTCCTGGCTTGATATCAAATAGCTCTGTGGGTAGTGATAGCAATACACACTGCATACAGCACAGTACAATAGTATTTATTTGTCATATTTAATTTTTTTATGTCAATTGATATGGGGTAGAGTGCCATATAACAGCAAGTGGAAATAAACTCCTGTGGATAATATTTACCAAATTTGGCTAACCAGGATATGACACAATGGTATTTATTTATTTTTATGCCAAATGACATGGATGTCATAAAGTAGCATGTGGGAATACATACTTGACTGCTATTTCATCGCTTGTGGGAATCATTCATAACAGCTGATTGCCAGAAGTGGCTGTTTGATGGGGGCAGTTTTTGGGTGAAAGGAAAGGACATGATTCAAACAAAACAATTACCAGAATAGGTAGCTTGGGGGTGCTTGTGTGTTCAACAGCAAGAGGTTGAAACAAATTACAGTAGCCATTGTTTCTTTCATTTTCCTTACAATCTAATATCAGAGTTGTACACAAGACAGATGCCTTTGAGGTGGAAAGACATGCTGCATGTGAAAGTACAAGGTCATTAAATGACTGGTGCTGAATAAAAATTATATGGCTAGTTGAGGAGACAATATATGTGTTTAACAGCAGCAAGTTGATATATGTTGCTGTGTTAGTTATGTATTTCATGTTCTTCTTAATCCATCCATCCATCCATCCACAACCGCTTTTTCCCATTTTCGCACATGGGGTTGGGGTGTCACTTCAAAAGTGACAGTCATCTAGAGCCAAGGTTCACACTACCGGCTGGCCAGCCCTGTCATGGTAGCTGTTCCATACCACACACTTGCACGCGCACTCAATCCTATGGCCAATTTAGAGTGTCTAATCCACCTACAGCATATTTTTGGAATGTGGAAGGAAACCGGAGCACCCAGAGAAAATCCATGTGAATACAGGGGGGACATGCAGACTCCACAGAGAACTCACCCAGCTGAGAATCGAACCAGGGAACCTCTTGCTGTGAGATGACAATGCTATCTGCTGTGCCACTGTGCTAAATCTACATGATGTGAGTGCAATGTTTTGCAGGCAGGTGATGTTGGACAGCAGATAGTAGTTACAGGATCACTTTCTGAAGGATTACTGATATAGTTTGATAGGGGGCAGTATCTTTCAAACAACAATGTGGTAATTTTATTTATGTGATTCTTTCAAAGTAAAAGGTAGGATATCCAGTCAGGAGGAGCACAATTCATTGGCACTAGGATAGTACGTATTTGTTACTTTCTTAACAGAAGAACTTCTTTATTGTGAACTCCCTTTGGTAAGCTGACATACTACTTCTTATATGCAGCTATCAAATCCAGCATTTCAGAAGACTTTTATCACACTCTATCACTAGGTTTGCTTTCCACCTGGAGGTTATCTGATCTGTGCACAAAAAGCTGGGTAAAACTAATGTCCAGCTTATGTGTGTACTAAGTTCTGATAATGTCAGAAGTAAAAATCTTATATATTTCACCTGATAAAATAAATATATATACACATACATACAAGCACACACACATATTTTTTCCCATTTGTAACACGCTGTAGCTATAATGTCATGATTTCAGCTGGCTGAACCTGTAGGGTCAAATTTAGAGATGTGTCGCTATATAGCTTGGCGGTTTCTAAATCCACAATAAAAAGTGTATAAATGGCTGCCAGGACTATAGGTTCATAGGTATATACCAGGTTAACAACCACCAGGGCCTTTATAAACTTGGCCATGCAACCCAAACAAATTATGTCCCCATTTACCATGGACATTTATTTGGAGGGAGTATGTTAGTTAAGAAGTTTCCACAGGTTAAGTGGGGGGTATATTAGTTTGGACATAGTTCCTGTCTGCCTCTGTCTATCAGAGCCATGGAAACCAGACCCAGGTTAAATTTCCAATTTCCAATCCATTAATCCAGGTTACACTTAAATACTGTTACGGATGGACTGTGCTTCACATGGATGAGGAGCCTGTTGCAGAACATGGAGATCCTCTGAAACGCATATCTGTCTCATGAACATGTCCTGTTTAGGTTGCAAGCAAAATTTACATTCTTGGACATAGTGGTTCTGATGCTGCTCATTTTGCATATATGCAAAAGGTCCATAAAAGCTGGAACTGTGGATGCCGTGTATGCCAAGCACATATTACCTCTCCGTAACCTTTAGGAGAAATGCAATAGTGATAGGGCTTTAATGTAATCCATATAAGACAATGTGTTTACACACTGGATTCTCCCTGGTAAGGAATCTTTGTGGACATTCCAACTGTTGCATATGTCTTGTCAGGTACATGCTGAATGGGGCAATATACTCAATGATGGGTCTGATAAGGGTCAACTAAAGTGGCAATATGACTTCCTCGGACCTGGATGCCATACCCGTACTTATAAGTTGGGCAACACAGAATGATTTTCTTATTACTTTGGCCACATGTTGGTCAAAGGTCAGATTACTGTCTACATAGGTTCCCAGATCCCTGACTATTGGATCAACTCTTACATGTATCTTATCAATGGAGTAATTAGCCTGGGTGTCTGTTTTCCAAAAAGGCACTATAATGCATTTTTTGTCATTGAGTTTTACTCCACGACTTTGGCAACAGTCATTTGTCTGTGTTGTGGGGGGAATCTATGATAGTTCCCAATTTGCAGTCATCTGCGAACGTGGTCAGCCAAAGGCCCTTGACAATAGCCTTTACCTCAGAGAAGTAGATGCCAAATAAGAACAGTCCACCATGAAGGCCTGAGATACCCCACTGGTGATCGGTCTCTTAGTGGTGGCGGTCTCACCAAACCTGACTTCCTGGGTCCTGTATGAGGCCTAGCTGACAATCCAGTGAGCTATGTAGGGGGTTAAGCCCAGTTTGCCGAGTTTGTCAACTATAAATTAGTGAGGTACTGCATCAAATGTCTTAGCCAGGTCCAGGTAGGTGGTACGCACCATTTTCCCCTCATCCATTGCCTTGGTGAATATCTCAAAGACTATCTTAAAGAAGTCTACCAGGTTTAGTACACATGGCCTTCCCTTGACAAAGCCAAACTGCGTTGGGTCCAGTGTCTGGAAGTTGCCTATATCTTTGTTAATTATTTCCATGACAATTCGCTCAGTGGCTCTGCATATTAGACTAGTCAGACTAAGGCGTCTGTAGTGTCAGGGGTCAGTTGATGGTCCACCCTTGTGAAGTAAGATTAGCATTGCAGTCCTGCATTCTTGTGGTAAAAAGCCTGTTTTGAGTTTATAGTTGAAAAGTGACTCAAGAAGTCCTGATATGTCATGCTTGAAACTATTTTAGTAGGCATCCTGGGTTACTGTCTGGGCCCACTGAGGCTATGTTTTTGGGATTAGTAAGCACCAAAATGGGGTTCCGGCATGTAGCTCGCAAGACATTTCCCCGCGAGCTACATCGCCGAAACCAAATGGCTGCAGCAGCACTTTGCCATAGTGCAATACAGCTGAAAAGCATAGCCGCTGCAGCGTAAACTATGAACGGAAATATTATACCTGGTGGCAATCCTTACAGACAGCTGCCTGGCTGTATTCAAGCAGAGACAGCCTTCCTGGATGTGTAACACATTCCTTATTCTCTTTCAAGGAATGCATTTATTTCATTATTTATTTATTTTATTGTCAGACGTCTGAAGACTGCTGTTTAGAGTTAGGGAGGTTATGCTAGTAGGTATTTCAGTGGGGGAGGTGAGGGGAATATAGGGTGAAGTTTGACCTGAATTTGTCAGCCATCAGAATCGCTATGCTCAGTGAAGGTGGCACCACTGACTGCCACTTCAGGACACTGCAGTGTGCTGCTGTTGAGGCTACAAACATAGTTGCAAAGGGCCCTGTGGTTGTCTTTAGGCTGTGAGACCACCTTGACCTCATAAATGTTTTTGCTGGACTTAACAGTAAGTTAAGAGGACTAATTAAGTTCAGCTAGAGAGCTCTTATTATTATGGAAGTTGCTCTTCCAGATTTTAGCCATGACATTTTTCCTTTTGCTACATACATTATTAAGGTTAGGATTTCACCAATATGTCTTGTTTTAAGAGTTTGTTTTGGGTTTACTTCTAGTAGTTACAGCAGCCCCTAAACAGCCACAGACATGGTTCTACAGGGCCTCAGTGAACAATTCTGCACAGATTGCTGTAACCTCAGGGTTAGGAGGGGCACTACATTTTAAAAAATATCACTTAAAAAGTAATCTGATTTGGAATAATACCTAACTGTTACAGGATTTGCTAATGGAGCTGATTTTTATTTCAAAGGAGACAACTTTGTGATCTGACCTCATCAATGAGGACATGACACTGGAAGGTGTGCAGCACCTTCCCATACTGGCGAGTACCAGGTCCAGTATGTTTGAACCTCTGGGGGTGTACACACTATCTGGTCAAGGGTTCTTCCATTAATAAAGTCCAGGAGTCATTCTATCTGTAAGTTCGAGACACTGTGTGTTTCCTAGTTTACAGAGGGGGTAGTTAAAGTTTTGCATGAAGAGTTATTCGGTTTAATGGTGACTGCTTCCAGTACATCTAGGTACAAGCTATGGCATTCTTCAGATACAGAGGGTGACATATAACTTGCTATGATATGGTAAGGGACTTTGTCTATGGTGATTTGTACACAGATAAACTCACTGTCCTGTGTAACCAACGTAGAGGCATACTTGCTGCTAATGTAGATTAAGACTCCTACATCTTTTGTTCCTGTCTGTGCAGTTCATGGTCTAAATGTGTGGATGGCACTGAACCCTTCCAATGCCAGAGCATTTTCTGTAGATTTAAACCATGTCTTAGGAATGGCATAGATGTCTATATTCCCCAGACTGAGGACAGCTTGTAGGGTGTGTAGTTTCTTGTTTTGACTCCTAGCACTAATCAATGACAGTTGGTTTTATTTGCGACGTCGGTAGGGCTGTTAATTTGACATTGTCAGAAAAAGGCTATAATAGGGTGGTTAACCTTTAGCCAATATTCAGAAGCCTAGTGGGGAAAGGTGCAGACCATCCTTTGCAAAGCAATGTGGTTTGTTAACCATGTCCTTCCATGCTGACAAATATTGAATACTCCTGGACAACAGAAACTAATCCAGCTCAAGCAGACTCCAAAAAATGTTTCTCAAGTAAATTGCAAATGTTGGAGGTGTGATGTAAAGAAACAGGTAATTGGGAACATCTTTTTTGGGAGTTGTCAGACTTTTAAAAATTCCCTGCACACTACTCTATCAGAAATATTAGGCAAGCAAATTGGTATAACTAAAGAAATTATTTTTTGAGCGGTGATACAGTATCAGAATTGTCTAGACATAGCAAGGCCTTGCTGAGTTTAATGCTAATGTCTGCCAAAAAAGCAACTACTATAAAATGGAAATCAAAGTCTAAAACAAAATTATTAGTAGTAACAGAGGTAAATGAATAGTGAGTGGGACTGTCAGAAAAGGGTAGGAGCAAATTACATAGTAAAAAATAGGAATTGTGGGATCAATACATGCAGAATAATATTTTGTAGGAGGAATGAGGTTTAAGGGAAGGCAAGAATTGAATGAGCGACGTACTATTCTGTAAAGAAGACTATATGCAATGTATAATGTTTGCAACTGAAAATACTTCAATGTTTTCCTTTACATACATGTATGGTTGTGTTTTAAGTGATAATTCAATAAAGATGTTTCTTGTTTAAAAAAAGAAGATCAGTTCCATCACTTTTGAGATACTGCAAAACTGGGGTATAGGTCTGTAGGAACTTAATAGCCGATTTATTCCTAGCCCCCTATTAAAGTTTCTTTGAAATCTTTGGTAAGACACAATTATGCAAGCTCGTGTCTTTACTATAAGTCAGAAGGTTACATTAAAACCATACTGAGCTACAACAACCATGTCTCTGACAGACTAGAGTCAGACAGTAATGCCAAAACAAACATACCCCCCCAATATAACCTCTCTAGTAACTTCCTAACATACCCCTTCTTAATGAACACCCATGATACATAGGGGTACAACTGGTTGGGACTGCACGGCTAGGCTTATAAAGGGCCTTGTGGCTGTTAGCCTTGTATATACATATGAAGCAAATCATAGAAACACAAAATATATGTAAAAGTAGGCAGTCAGCAAAGCAGAACTCTTATGTTGATTTTGGTCTCTTGTGACGTTCCTTAAATTATTTCAGAAATGGCCACAAAAGTAAGACTACTATTATAAACTCTTTGCTATTGACATCATGTTTTTAGTATCATGACAGATCAGCTCACTGCCACTGCCATATAAAAATTCCAACTACTTTCGCTACTTTGTTGAAAGAAAATGTAAACTAAAGCAGCACTACCATTACAACTTTTGCAATCAAAACATTCAAACAAATAAAACAGTGCTGCACAGCTCCTAGCACCACCACAGTTAGTATATTCAAACTTTAAGGCTGACTAATCATGGAGAAAATAAATTATTTGGGTTGAAGAGAAAACTAAGCACTTCCTTTCCTTTGAAGTGCTATGACCTCAGAGACACTGAAACATTACTGGCAAAGCAAAAACTAATGAGGGACAAGGTTTTTCACTTTTAAAGGTATTGTAAGCAAAAATGTTTTATGTTACCATAAATGTTCTAACTTTAATTACTGCTGTGGTATAGTGCTTTTAAGTGTCAATGTTCTGCCACAAAATTATATTTTTAGGAGGCACAGAATAAGTTTTTTTGTTTTGGCAAAATCATAGATAGTTGGGAGATATGCTCAAAGACAATATATATGCTGTAGGGGAGTCACCCATCAAAAATGAATTTATGCAACTTATTTTGTTAAGGTTTTCCTGTGACATTATAACTTGCCAGTGTTAGCTAGTTACAATTGTACATATTTGTTATGAAATTAGAAAATGTGTATCTTCTTATTTAGGCAATCATATACAATCTGCAAATGTCTGCTAACGAACTTTAAATGACTAGCTAACAGAAGCTAACTCACTTGTGAGGTAAAGACAATTAGCTTCAGCTATTAAATACATTTGGAATCCATGTTTTTGTATTCCGTGCTTTATTTATGGCAAAGTCAAGATTTTCATGTCACCAAATCAAAATTCACTGTAATCCCTTTAACGTACTTTTGGTGTTAAGAGTTTGGACCAGATACAATGACAACACTTGAAGCTTAAAACACTTAAACAGTCTGACCTTTTGAGATTAATTTGTTATTACTAGTCATTTACTAAGAAGAGTCAGTAATGCAAAATTGTTGCTATCCCGACGACTGTGTAATGAGAAACTGAAGTGTTCTGATACCATAAAATAATATCTTCTTCCAGTACGTCAAGCTATTATCACCAATGATTACTGTATCTCTGGGCCAGATGTCAAGGAGGTGTTTCAGCCACAGAATGAAACATTTTCTTTGATCATTTACATTATGGATTCAGCCCCTTTTGCTTTTTTTTTTCCTGCTCTGAATAATAATTTTTTACCAAACAAGATTATTTCCCCAGTTTTCCTTATTCCCAGTTGTCTTCCTGTAATACATGAAATAAAGCATCTAAAGTTTTTGTATATATTGTGAATATGTAACATTTTCATTTTTAGACTAATACATGGTGGTGTCCTTTTAAGACTGTATATGCACTGCATTCCTATGTTAGAGTCAGCTGGGTATGAGATGTTGAATTATTATCATTTCTGTGGAGCTACGATGAAGCTACAAACAAATTTCCTTTTTGACTCTACTGATGATCTATCCTGATGTTCAGAAACTACCAATGAAGATAGCAGAGTAACTGTATGACACTTTCTTTGACATGGTGTCAGAAATGGGATCATCTTGAAGAACAAAAACTAAAAAAATGCCCCATCAGTTATGAAACCGCACCACAGTACTGTGGGTGAAGTTGCAAGCTCAGAGTCAAATACTTTATCGATAAAAAGACAGTTCAACTCAAAAAGTTCTCATCTTACCAGATTTAAACCATGCAGCCCAGAAAGAAAGAAAAAACAAATTTCTTTGTCAATGATAGAATTTAACCAACCACAGCTGTCTGACTTCTCAAAACACTTTGGCTGGCCTCCCTGAAGACAAAGATTTGCATTATTTCACATAGAACCAAATCAGGTGAAGGAACAGATGAAATGCAGGTAACTATGCTTCTACACTCACTGGGGAGTGAATGGGAGGCTCCAGTTCCTTGTCATTTGCAGAGGAGACGGTGTTACATACGAGTCAGTGATTAGCAAACTCATGAACACTTTGTGCAAACAAAAATGTAATACAGTTAAGAGCATGCTTCTAGATGTGTACGAGAAAAGGGTGAATGTGCAGTCATTTTTATAAGATGACTGCATGAACTGGATGAAAATTGTGGGTTTAATGATAAAAAAAGATTAACAAATAAGAGACAGAACTGTGATTGGACTGGATGATAAATAAAAGTGTCTCAGAATTTACAACATGAAATTAATCTAATCTTTGAAAAAGCAATGCAAATTGCCAAAGAAACAGAATAAGTTATGTTCTTACCATAATGTTCCATCTGTGTTGTCTGTCTTCATTCTTCATTAACCTGTAGGTCTCGGTTCTGACCCTCAGAGCCAACCAGCTGCTTTACTAGCTAAAGATTCCAAGCTCAAACTTTTCCTTCCTACCCATAATTCTCCACTTCTCTAGATTACTTGAGATCGAGTTTGCAATAACACCTATCAAAAGTTAATGCATAAAGTCAACACAGCCAGCCAAGTAGAAAGATTAGGACATCAGGAGATCAATAAGGAACTGTGGTTCCCATGAACATATCAGTCAGATCTCTCGAATTCCTGGATTAGGGGAAGGAGGGGGGACGTTAATGAAGACAGACAACACAGATGGAACGTCATGGTAAGAACAAAACTTATTTATCTGATGTTGTCATCTTTATTCATTCATTAACCTGTGGGATGGAGTCTTCAGCTACAGTAACCCAGGGTAGCCATCATGGAAGGAGATTCTGAAGTACAGTAAAGCTGAAGTAACTTCTGCTCCTGGAGGTGATGTCCAACTTATAATGCACAATGAAAGTATATGGGTTAGACCAAGTAGCTTCTGCACAAATGTCCTCAATAGATACTCTCGACCAAAAAGCTTGGGAAGTTGCCACAGATCTTATGGAGTGAGCCTTAATCTGTCCAGTGACTGGAATGTTCTTGGGGGAGTAAAGAAAGGAAATGCAGTCTTTCAACCATCTCGCTAGGGTAGTCTTAGTAATGTGTTTACATTTTTTAACATCTGAGAAAGATACTTACAACTAATCAGACTTCCTGAAGGACTTTGTTCCATCAAAGTAAAAACACAATTGTCTATGTACATCAAGCACATGAAGAGTGTACTCTCCCTTATTCTGAAGAAAACAGGGAGATTAATTGACTGATTGATATGATCATCCCTAGAAACTTTAGGCAGAAAAGATGGATTGGTACAAAGGGTCTTTATGGAATATTAAATAAGGAAATTTGCAGGAAAGAGACTGAAGTTCGGATATTCTTTTTGCTGAAGTAACCGCCACCAAAAAAGTGTCTTACAGGGAAGAAATTTCAAATGTACTGTAAATGCTGGTTCGAAAGGGGTTGGACTAGAGCATGCAAAATTATAGTAAAATCCCAAGAAGGGGTAGGATCCTTTATAGGGGGATGAAGCAGAAAGGTGCCCCTAAGGAAGGCTTTACAGAGTTTCAATGAAGCCAGAGAAGAAGAATCTTGTTCAAAATGGAAACTGGAGATAACTGCTAGCTGTACTTTAACGGTGGAGTAACTAGCCCCATTATTGAAGAAAAGGGCCAAAAAATCTAGAACTACCGAGGCAAGGGCTATGAAAGGAATTATTTGTTTTTGTTGTGCCCATATGGCAAATCTCTTCCATTTGCTCTAATACATTTTTCTGGTTGAGGAATTATGGGGAGAGATCAATATCCTCTGGACATGGGAAGACAGCCTGGGGTGTCTAGCCATCATTGGAGTTGGAGAAATGATGCGGTTAGTTTCAGTCCCTGAAGGTCTGGGTGAGGGTGCCTGAAGGGTGAGAGAGTAGATCTGGGGTTGGGTCCAGCACCACCGGTGGGAAAATCAGATGAGGCCAAAGAAAGGAGAACCACTTTTGTCGATCCCAGAAGGGAGCAATGAGGATTACCTTTCTGTTCAACCTGAGAGCCTTCTGTAAGAATTTTGGGATTAAGGGCAGCAGGCAAAAGGCGTACAGCAGACGGGGAAGCCAAGCATGGACTAAAGCATCCCTGGGTGAGTGGCCTTTTTGGAGGGATCAAGGCAAAAAACCTACTGCATTTGTTGTTGAGGGGTGAAGCAAAGAGATCACAGGAAGGTTGACCCCATTCTTGAAAGAGTCTGCCTCCAGTGGATTGATTCCGGGATGACTCATGAGGCATAAGTAGAGTTCGACTGAAGCTATCTGCCAATATGATGGAATCTCTTGGAATCTGAATTTCCCACTAGAAAGCGGCTGGTAGAGCTTGTCCATTGCCACACTGTCATAGCTTCTCAACATAGGGAGTAAGATCTGGTCCCTCCCTGTTTGTTGATGTACCAGACCACTGACGTATTGTCTGTCTGAATAGAAATAGTTGAGGGAGGGAAGAGAATTCTGTAGTTTTTGCAGTGCTAGATCTGCTCTCATCTCTAGTACACTGATATGCAATTTGGCCTCTTGGGGCATCCACATGCCTTGGACTGTTTGATCCAGATAATGCCCCCCACCCCATCTGGGAGGCATCCATCATCAACATGGTGTTTGGGGGAGGAAGAACAAAGGACAACCACAAGTAACATCCATAGAATGAAGCCACCAAAGAATGGATTCTTTGCATATCCAAGAAGGTCTGATGGGAAAGCTTGGGGGGCTCCTGTGTAGTGACCACTGAACTGCTAAAGTCCTCTGCAGGATTGTCATATGAAAACTCACTGTGGGCAATAGAATTTTCATGGCCCCCAAGGAGCCCAGTGCTCTGAGAACTAAGCTGGCCTGAGGTTTGGGAAAGGCCATGACTTGTTTGATGTGAAATCTTCAGTTTGATACTCTGTCCATCGTCAGATACACATGAGAATTTCTTGTGTCCAGCTGTGTACCTATGAAATCTATCACTTGACCCAGTTCCAGTTGGGATTTGTTTATGTTGATCTTTATTCCAAGGGCTGGGACCAAGTAGGGAAGATAATCCATGGCCCATAACAATAGATGCCTGGATGGAGTGGTCAGGAGCCAGTTGTCCAGACAGGGAAAAATCTAGTACTCCTGCAGCCTGAGATGGGCTGCCACCACTGCCAAATATTTGGTGAACACCCTGGGGGCTGTTCTGAGACTAAATTAGAGTGATCTAAACTGATAATGCCCGGCTCCCAGCCTGAAACGAAGGAGCGCCTATCTATTTTGATGTGATAGTACGCATCCTTCAAGTCTATAGAGCACATCCAATCATTCATCCTCAACAGGAGTAGGACAGACTGAACAATGACCATCCTGAATTTCGTTTTCTTTATGTATTTATTCAGAGAAGTCAGGTTCAGAATCGGTCTCAGGTCCCCTGTCTTTTTGGTACAAAAAGTATCTGGAATAGAGACACCCAATCCAGCTTGATCAGGAGGGACCTCCCGGATGACTCTTTTTTTGCAGCTATTTTGTGATTTCTGCAGCTGTGTCCTCCTCCTGATTGGGTGGAACATCTGGGAGGTGAGTCTTTCCATTCAGTTTCTCTAAAATAGGAATGTAGCATCCTCTGGATTCTATCCTTAGCACCCATCAATCATTTGTGATGGCTTCCCAGGCTGCAGGGTGCAAGGAAAAACATCCCCTGACTGCCTCCAGAGGAAAACAGTTAAGCAACTGCTCAGGAGCGCTGGAAGGGCCTGTCCGAGAAGGAATCCCGGAGACCACTGGTTTTGCTGCCTCCCTCTGCTGCATGGGTGGTGTCTACCATTTTGGTCATTTCCCCCTTTGCCTCTGGGGAAAAATCTCATGGGGAGTCCTGATGAGAAGCTTGAGATTTCTCGAGGCACATCTTTTTACTGCCATGCTGGTTTCTAGAAAAGGTCCTTTGTGGAGTGGAAAAGCAGATTCCGATGGCAAACAGGGTCTTCCCATCTTTCTCGCTGTGGGAGTGTGTGTCGCGAACTGTGAGTCCAAACAAGGTCAATCCATCAAAGGGCACATTGATGAAAGATGCCTTAAAGGGCTCAGCAAAGTCACACAGCCTCATCCAGGCATGATGACTTATGGCAATGCCAGAACCGGCTGCCCTTGAGATACCTTCCACTGCATGGGATATGAGCCTCATGGACATAGTGAATGAAGGGTGGCCAGTCTGGAAGAAGAAGTTTTCTGTTCCTCAGCAGACATGGATCCCAGGGCTGAGAGTTCATTGACCAGGCCCATCTGTAGTCTCATAAAATGGCATAAATAGTTTAACGCCCTCAAGATAAAATGTGGACAAAGCGTAAACCCTCTTACCAAATCTGTCCAAAGGCTGAGATTCTTTATTGGAGGATGGACAGAGGAGCTTTCTTGGGCTAGCTCCTTTCTGGTAGCTGCCTCAACAACCATGGCATCTATGAAGATACCCATGGTCCAGAGGGTCTCATCCAGGGGGGCACTTAATATTTTATTTGTGCACTTAGATTCATAGGATGATACTAGGCTATTGGCGCGGAGGCCCTTATAAGCCTAGCCAAGAATTTCGCCCATGTTTCCTAAAGTCAGCACCTGTTTCCCTTGTCCAGTAGGGACACAGGTGGGATCTCAGAGGTGTATTTTCTGTTTCCCATCTAGTCATCCAGGTTCCTCTTAAAGAGGGCTAGAGAGGTACTCTGCTTGACATGGAGGGGGATTCTATTCCACAAATGGGGGAGTCTTTGGGACACAAATCTATCCTGCCAACAAGTTCTATTAATATCACAGACAAGGTTAAGGCCATGTGTGCAGGTTTGCTCGAGTCGAGTTTGTCATACGAATATGCAGCAACTCCATCAAGGCTGGGTCTGAGATGGCCTTGCATGCCAGACACAGGTCATCTCTGAGTAGTATGTATGAGACTGAGTAGTGGGGCAGGGCTTTTAGCCTATCCATATAGGATAGGTGTTTGAGACCCTGGATTTTCCTGGTCAGGAGCCTCTGTGGTCTCTCCAACTGCTGCATGTGTTTAGTAAGGTACATACTTTGGTATGGGCTCAACCATATCCAGTTCCTTCCATGCCCTAGAAGACACCAACTCTATGAATGGGTCAAGCAAGGGGAGGACACCCAGAATGTAGATGGACTGGACCCGAAAACCCTCAACAGCACCGATTCCTCCGGAGAAGAATTTTGGGAAGACCAACCACCTCTTTGATAGTGAATTTCTAAAATGTCTCCAAAGGAAATGTTTTCTTGTGGCAGTCTTGGGGATCCTTTGCTTTCCTCAAAGTTGGTGTGAGTGGTAATGGATTCCTTTGAAGAATCAATCCTCTTGCACAGTCTCTTCAAAGGAGCCTCCTTGGTGGGATGTTCCGGGGAGGTGTCAGAAGTGCCTTGGGGTTCCAAAGATGAAAGATTGATGAGACTTTCCAGGGCCAGCTGTCCATGTGGTAGACAAGACGCCTCAAGCACAAATACAGAAGGAGTAGAGACAGGTTCCAAACATGTGAGAGACAAGGATCTCCTGGAATGGTAAATGGCCCTCTCCATCACTTCAAAAGCTGAAGGGCTCTGAGCTCCAGGAAGTCTCCCCTTCTGAAGCCGAAACTACTGGGGTCAACACCTCTTAAAGCCTCAGAGTCTTCTGCTCCAAAGGAGGAGTTGAGGCTGAGCTATCAAATGCTGAAGCTTCAAGAGGAAGAGACCACTCTGAAAACCTTAAACTAGAAGTCAAACTCCTGAAACTGACGTCAAGGCTATGGCTCCGAGATGCACTCGGCCCCAAAACAGTCCGAGTTGAGCATGTTGGGGAAATGGTCAGGGGGGAAGAGGAGATCACTGTCGGCCCTGACACCTCAGTACCCAGGAGTAATGGAACCAAAGACTCCAAAACCGAGGCCTAGATCAGAGAAGCAGCCACTAGGCAAAAAAGGGGAGAGCCTCGTGGATCCAGAAGGAGACGGAGCAGACAATACATCCATCTGCATCTGAGCCTCGAGAAACTGACTCATTGGTCTACCTACATCTTTCTCAGACAGGCTTCGAGAAGATCTGAAAGATGTGGAAGATGGGTGTCTGGAAGATCTTCTCAGAAATGGGGATCTCCAGGCAAAGGTAGTTGGTCCTGAGCCAGAAGACGAGGCAAGATGGGGGACTTTTGATCCGATCAACTTTGCCCCGAGGAAGCAGATGAGGCACAGAGCAGAGGGGTGGAAGACAGAGCTGGGGAAGACCATGCTGATGAGGTCAGCTCCGAAGACCTTGGCACCTTTTTAGGCGGCTCCAAAGAGGACCTGGAGGGGGAGTGCTTCCTGTTCTCTCTCAGACCTCTTTAGAAGATCTACAGGGGGGTTTGAGCTCCTGACATTGAAGGGACAGCGGAGGAGGAAGAAGGAGGGGGCAAGCCTTTCAAAATAAGTGTGTTCCTCCTATCTGCCAGGCCCCTAAGGAGAAAACCCTTACAGATGTTGCAGTCACTAAATGGGAAGGCCCCATGCAATAAACACACTCCCTATGAGCATCAGACATTGGGATCTTGTGCACACAGGAAGTGCATTTCTTGAAACCAAGTGGTTTCTCCACAGGATCGGCCATGGAAGGGAACATAAGAGGAAAGGAGGGAAAATGCTAAGATGAAAAAACCCATGAGAAAGTTATTCTAAAGCTATTCCAAACTTTTTTTTTTTTTTAACTACAGGAGGAAGAGAAAAGAGGTAAAGAGAAAAAAGGAAGCTAACTTACACTACAAAAACACCACTAAACCTGCAGTGGAGCTCAGGAGCACTGGAAACTTTCTGTTATTCTGAGGACCAGCAAACAAGATCTGAGGTAATCTTGAGGAATGGGGAAGTTATGCGTAGGAGGGAGGAGCTCAAGCTTGGAATATTTAGCTAGTGAGCGGCTGGTCGGTTCCAAGTGTCAGGACCGAGACTCACAGGTTAATGAATGAATGAAGATGACAACATCAGATTAATAATTTAAACATGGCAAATGATGTGTGAGGTAGAATGCAAAGTTAAGATTGCTCATCCAGGCTTCAAAGAATAAAGTTCTACTTTAACTTCTTATCAAGTCTGCTAGAAATATTTTTGAATATACTTAATTACTGAGATAGAAGTATTCTTGAACCGGCCAATGGATCTATCTTCAGAACAACAGGATAATCTACACCAACTTGCTCTCTCCAACATAACCCATCTTGTTCATTTTGGTTGCACCTTGGACCAATTTCCCATGAGGGCAGGAATCCTAGCTTGTTCACAAGGTGACTTCCTTACCAGTGGAGACCTATTTCCTCATGCTGCCCAGAATACAAACAAAACTAAACTGAATACAAAGCCTTGACATAATTATTGACAATAAAACTAAACCAAATGAGTGGTGTGCTTCTATGGTACCAGTAATTAAAAAGAATGGTGAAGTGTGAGAACGTGTTGAGTTGAAAAAGCTCAGTGAAGCAGTAGTGCATGAAAGGTTCATGTAATTTTTACTAGAAGACATGCTACCCAAGCGTGATGAAGAATGAGTGTTTTCCATTCTAGATGTTTCTAGTGAGTTCTGGCAAAAACTTATAGAAAAGGAAAGTCAAAATATGATAGTCTTTATTACTAATATGGGGAGATTCTGTTTTAAACAGTTACCATTTAGCATAATTTCTGCACCTGAAACACTTCAGTATAAAATGACTGATTTACTCAATGGACTAGACAGTGTTGTTGCTATGGATGACATCCTAGCATTGGGCCATGATAGAGAGATGTAAAATTCAATGTTAGAGGTAGTGCTGCAGACAATCAAAAATTATGTGTTAAGCTTAAACCAAGATAAATTCTGCTTTGGTGAAATAGAACTCCAGAACATAGGTCACAGCGGAAGTGCTAGTGGAATCAGGTCGGATATGGGTAAGGTCAGAGCACAAGCACATTTTCAAAAATCCACCCTAACTGACTTAAGACCAGATTTGTTGATTGTTATATATCCTTTAACAGTTAAAACCAGGATGTACCCTGGACCTAGGGGCATGCTCAGGTCCAAGCAATTAACAGAGTAAAATAAATGCTAACAACAGCTTTTGATGTCACTAAACCAAACACAGTCAGTGCAGATGCTAGTAGCTATGGCCTACAGCATTGCTCCAAATGGATAGGCAATCAATAAATGGTCTTTGCTAGTGTGTTGGCATGTCAAAAATTGTCCAGATACTTAATAGGGCTTATGATTTTCCAACTCCAGACTTAGGATAGACCATTGGTTTCCATATTCAATTCATACAATTTAGACAGACTGTCATAAGGTGCCAAAGACTGCTAATGAGAAGGTTCAATGCCAAGGAAATATGTGCACCTGGAAAACAACTACTTATTGCAGATGTGTTATCCAGAAATCCTACATGTGACCAACTATTATCTGAAACTGAAGAAAATTTTGCCACCTATGTGCAAATCATACTAATAACTAGACCAGTGACTACTGAAAAACAGACAATGCTAAGCAAGCTAACAAACTGACAGTGGTACAAGAAGTTATCCAATGTATGTGAAATGCATGGCCAAGTTGTTGGACACTGTGATGATGTGAGGTATTGCCAGCTATGCCAGGAGAAGTAGGGCAGTGGATGTGTAACATATGCCAACATAGATATCTGGAGTTTTGTACAGAGTATTTATATATCAAACTGATTTGTAGGGATAATTGTGCTGAAAATGTATTTGTAAAGTTGTTTGTGTTAAAAAGATGTACCCACAGTAGGTCCTGCAGGACAGAAAAAGAAGCACACCTGAATGTCAGACTGTATTGTAACTGTGGAAATGAATACATTGTAATAGAGGATACTGAAAGGGAAGTGGTTAATCTCAGTCCAGCTAACTCTGAAAAATAGTTTGAAATTAATTTACCTGGTAGGTATAAAGACTATATCTTACAATTCTAATTGCAGCCAGAGTCAAAAAGTCTGTACTAGGAGGCCTTCTGTATTGTCCTTAGCAATGAATAACTGCTACCCTGGAAGGGTGGAAGTGCTGAAATGGTTTTATGGCTTCCAGATGCTATAACACATCTTAGCACAGCTCTATCTGTGTGTATGGTAACACATATGTGCAAGACTCTGGTTAAGTTTCTAGTAAAGGGGGGTAACATGGGAACCAGAAGTCAGATGACCAGCTGTATGTGATGTCATTCTGTAAACCAGGAATAAAATGATGTTTTAATACCAGATGAGACAGACATATCAGAGGAGTCTGTTTTTGGAACTGACAAAAACACTCATCTACTTCACCTTGCCTTGCTCTAGTAAGTAACCAGGGAATAGTAATTCTTTAGATCAGTCAGGAAACTATAGTGAGATTAGTTAAGTACTGTTTTTCTGTATCTGTCTGAATACTTTCAAGTTCTTTTATTATTTATTATTAAATATATTTAAACTTTTCACTGCGGCTGGTCCTTTAAAGAATATTTTGAGAGTACTTATATTTATTTGGTGACACTGTGGCTGCTCTTGAAAGCCTTTCTGTTTGGTCATCATTGCCATTTGTAATAGCATTAATTTCACTCAGTATAACTGGGTACCCTTTGTAAGATCCTTAGAGTAACTGGCTTTGGAGTCTCTGGTGGCAGTAACTACCTTACAGGCTGAACAGCTAGTAAATCTGTGCCAGACTTTCCCAGGTAGGTGTGCATGTGTGTGAAAATCAAATCTCAAAGTGTGTGTGTGTGTCAGCTACTTGGATCAGGGGCACAGAGCACTGGTTTCACAGAGAGAGTGGTGGAGGACTTGACTGAGGACTCAACTCTACAGCTGTGCCAGTAGGAAGTCTTACAGGGGCCTGAAGAGAGAGGGGGGGGCCCAACTTCTGAACTGAGTGTGTTCCCTGTGTGCACTTAATGGAAACTGTGCTTGATGCAAAGAGCTGCATCTGGAAATACTGTATGCATCTATTTTTGTTCCAAGTGAACGTCCCTCACGGGTGTCAATGGTGAGGATTCAGGCACCTTGATTTACTGGCCCATAGGGGGGACGTCACAGACACAAGCTAAACAACTTGTGCATACGTACTGTACAGTTATTCAAACATGATGGATTGCTGTTATATCAAGACAGAACTGTAATGCCCTCACCTCAGTGAGCAGAAGTGGCATGTCAGATCTAACAAGAACATCAAGGTCTTTCCAAATGCAAAAAAAGAGACAAAATGTCACTGTGGAAGCCAAACATCAATCAAGACACAGTGAATCTTGAATCCAAGTGTTAGTTCTACATTGTGTATAAACTACCAAAAAGACAAGAGATATTTATACCAAAACCATAACCCATCTGTCCATGGCAAAATACAGTCACTGACTCATTAGTGTGAAGGCAAAAACTACATCACAAGTTGTAGACAATTACTTTCGTGACATAGAAATAATTCATATATTGACCACAAGTAGTCAACAGGCATAAGCAAAATTCAAAACAATATTCTCAAGTTATGGTTTACCTATTGAACTAGTTACAGGAAATGGTACACAGTTCATGTCAAATGAATTGCAACAGTTTGTGGCTGGCTATGGTTACATCCATACTACAGTAAGTCCTCACTATCTACTGTCAAAAATATATTATGAAAAACAGATCCTCTCAATGCTCTCATGGCATATCTAGCTACTATATACAATGCTACCACGGTAAGTCCTTCACTGTTAATGCTTAGAATACAAATACAAACTGACATGCTGATGTCAGAATCAAAGCTCGAGTCTAAAGTAATTCCATCCAATGTAGTCAGACATAATGATGAAAAAGCCAAAGCTTCATACAAAATGTTTTATGACTTACATCATCAGGCACATTCACTACCTATCTTTCAGCCCAGCCAAAAAAGTCCACTTAAAGTTGGAAGGGAAGAAGAAGTGAAGCGGTGGAGAAAATTACTGAACCACAATCATACATGGTGCAAAGAAGAGGTGGTATTATACTTAGCAAAACAGAAGACGTATCCAATTAGCTCCTTATTAGTGCCAACCTTAACACAGTGTTCCAGTGAATTGATTGAACCATTTTTAGCTGAAAATAACCACATTGATGGCCAATAAAGCTGTTTGTGAACTGACAACAGTTCTACCTCTTCTTCTTCTTTTGGCTTTCCCAGTTAGGGGTCACCACAGCAAATCATCTGTCCGCTCATGATTGGCAGTGGAGTTTTACAGTGTCGTGTTGCCAGCCCGGCGCCCAACCTTTCACAGAAGGCACACACACTCACACCTAGGGCCAATTTAGAGTGTCCAATCCACCTACTGCATGTCTTTGGGATGTGGGAGGAAACCGGAGCACCCGGAGGAAACCCACGCAACCACGGGGAGGACATGCAGACTCCGCACAGAAGGCACCCCAGCCGAGAATCGAACCGGAGAACCTCTTGCTGTGAGGCGGCAACGCTAACCACTGCACCACATTCAAAATAAGAGAATTCATGGTAATGTATTGTGTGCTGTCCAATCAAAGCAGTCAGCTGTTTCTGTTCCAGATCCTGTTTGACTTTATTGTTTCTAGTGACTGTAAAAGTTCCAATACTTTTTATAAACTGCTCGTCTCAAAAGTTTTCTTCAGCACATCCGTTTTCAGTTCCAGTTCAAGCAGTATTCAAGTGAATCAGAGAAGTGGTCGAGAGGACTATATCTGGACAAATGGATGGCAAACTGCAAATTCACCCCTGGTTTGTCATCCTTGTCCAGAACCAGAACATGGTCAAATGAGGCACTTGGCAGGTAGTGGAACAGGGTCTCCCCCACAGACACACTGCAGCCCCCTCACCAGCTATTCCAGTGTCCCATTACTTGGTTATTTCTCCCCAGTCACCATAATCACTGTTCAAACCAGTCAGTGTACATACTATTTTTTTCTTTAGTTCTACAATAATTACAGACATTTGGATTTAATTTAAAACTTTTATTTCAAATTTTATAGTGAAAACATGGACAGGCATTTGCTAAACAAGCAATAGAGTATCACAAGGAAAACAGACTTAGCATTAAGAGTAAAACTTCTCTGCCCTTGAAACGGCACTGAAACCCACTTTCAAAGAAAATGCATGTTTCCAGTGATGGATTAAGTTTACCTTTGAGCTGTTTTCAAACCACAGGCCCCCACATTTTTAAGACCATGCATAGATGCATGTATTCTCTGATTCACCTTCCTGCATGAAATTGTATTCCTTGCATAAATACAGCTCCACTTTTTAGAATGTGGTTTAACTTTGAAGGTTTGAACATTTTTCCAATAAGCAATGAAACAAAATGTATGAATCAATAATGAGAAAACTACCCAGTTTAGAACATTTCAACCATAAAAGGCCACTCATACTTCTGTCATCACAATCCACCAGTATGAGTCAATATACACAATCTCTGCAGTAGTAAAAGTCATTTCAATAATTCCACATTAAAGACATCTGTAACTAATGAAAAGGTTGCTGCTAGCAAACAACTTTATATTTCAGTGTTTCATCTACAACTGCAATGCCTGCTGCCCTTGAAGAATAAATTGCCTATGTTACATTAAAAAAAATTCATAAGCTGATAATATTGCAATAGGGAATGTATAGCAAACCAACAACAGGTTCATAGTTACTAGGACACACTCAGGACTGCAGCATACCCCCTCCCATGTAAAGTACAACACAGTATCAGCAATCCATCTATATGGTGAGGGTGTAGAACCCACAGCCTTCTGCATCAAAAGCAAGCATGTTATCTGTTGTGCTGCTAAGACCATTTGCATAACAAAACAACTGAACATTGAAGAGAGACTTAGCATGAGCAGCAGTAAATTTCTGTTCCACTAAAGCTCACAATTCCTTGAAAATGCACTGAAACTCATATTGTTTGATTAGTCTGGTAGTTAGTGTAGTGGATTCAGGCTATTGTCTCTTGTAACTAAGATACACAGTTTGAGCCTGAGCAAATGAATTAATTTCCATTCTTAATTAGGGCATTTCACACCCACACTTACATGGAACGTTCGTCCGTGCTTAATTCTGCGGACAGAAGAAGCAGGCAACAAGTGTGTTTAAAATCCATGTCCAGGCAGCAGGAATGCCTCGTGTTTAAATTCCATGCATGGACGAAGAAAAGAAACAAACAATTAAGCAACAGCAGGTGTGTGCGTCAATGCAGAGACACAGAAGGTATTCTTAAAGACGAACACCCTTAAAAGAAGACATAATTTATTATTTTTTAAATTAAAACACAAGCATTGTGGCAGCCCCCTGGCCAGTGGACCCCTTTCAGCCAGCAGGTGTTAGGCGACTGCCTAGGTCATCTAGTGCTGGAACCAGCTCTGTCCTGGATAGGAGATACATGTAAATGCTCTGCCCGGCTCTAGGTTAAGTGTTTTTAAATTACAAAGACTATCATGGGAGTGCAGGGCTAGGCTTCTAAAGATCCTCATGGATCAATAGTCTAGTAAGTACTTAGGAACCTATATATCCGTAACCAATTCAGAAGTTGTGATATTCATGGGATGATTAAGTGACTTTGCAAATTCTTGCTACTAATGCATTTTTCCATTGTTTTGTAAATAGTCGTAATGTTTGTATGTGCTAGCCATAGGCTTTTCTAGGATCAGCCCATAGTGTTAAATGAATGGTGCACTGGTTGACCCACACCATACTTCATAATTATGAAATGCAGCTTTAAAGGGTTTCTATGCATTGTGTATACGTAATGTAGCCATTGCCATTTTAAGCCTAATATATGGCATTGCCCTTTTAAGATCACTGTACATATAGGTTCATAGGTTCATACTAGGCTATCTGCCCTAGGGCATTTATAAGCCTAGCCAGAATGTGTTTGGCTTTCGCCACCCATTTTAAATTAATTTTGCTGTGCCCTTTTTCGAGGTTAGTATACTGTGCCTCTGTCTAACAGTGACACAGAAGTGATACCCGGGTTAAACCTACAATCTCCCATCCACTCATCAAGATTCCTCATGAAGAGAGTCAATGAGGGACTCTGCCTAACCTGGACTGGGATTTTATTCCAGAGTGAAGGGAGCCTCTGGGTTATGAATCTGTCCTTCCATATACCTTTCAACTGTACAGACTTTCTCACAGTGTCCGGATTTGTGCCTCATAGTTTTGGTCCATTTTTCATAAAATTGTGGTTTTCTAGCAAATTAGTGGCAAATCATTAAAGACTGAAGTTAGAAAATAACGACAGACATCTGAGTTTCAGACTTCATATCCTTCAGAAAATTCAAGCTAATGCAAACCTGTTTGTTATTCTATCAACGTTATAAGTTTGTAAGAGTAATATTTAAAATTTGTCCCTATTTTTGGGCCTTTGCCCCACTTTTACATATGGCTTTGTCCAGATTTCTTGCTCTAAGAGGTTGAGAGGTATGATCCCATAATGTGCTACGTTTGTAAGCTACAACCAGTTGTGTGTGATATGATGAAGTGTTAACATTGTTTCTGCTGAGCTGCATGCTGTTACAAATAAAAGTAATCTCTATGAGTAAACTGATGGTGTATCCTGACATTTCTGAAACAACCTATGAGTAACTGTAGGTACTCACTGTGGCACTTTCGCCTCTTACTTTAAAAAAAAAAAAAACTCTCTGTTTAGCACCTTGTACATGGCTGATGTTCCTTCTGGTTTCTTTTATCTAGAAGGCACATCAGCTGATATGCTCAGCAGTATGTTCCAAAGGGATTCTGCATCATCCCGTCTAATGAGAGACGAGTTGCACTGTCTGTTCACTTTCCCAAAGCTGGCACGTTTTGCTACTACTCTATTTAGAAGCACGTTTATTCCCAGTGTTAGATTTTAGCCTAAAGATGAATGGAATTATGATCCACATTTGCTGGCAGCTTATTATAGACCATGTGACCCAATCTGGCCTGCTAACAAGAAAAATATCTAATAAGATATCTCTTGTACCTTACAACACTTGGACTCAGACTAAAATCTGATTAAAATAAAGTGGCTCCATGATGAAGCCTTGACTATGACTGAAATAATCTATATTCAAAGGGTACAGCCAGGAGGGATGGGAGTGAATGAATGGTAATGTCTCCAATATCCCAGGGGAAGGAACTGGTATTCAACTTGATGCAGAAGTGGCACCTATGGATCAGACCACATGAGTATGCCCCATGCAAGAATGTGGGGCACAAAGATGGAATCCTTTAAGGACAGCATTGTCACCTAGCTAAGTAAAGCATGTGTGCGAATCACCTATTCATGTGGGATCCTAGCACAGCATGCACTTCACTGCATCCCTTGCCAAACAGTGAAGCGGGGAGGACTGAGAGCAGATGAAAGAAATCAACTAGTCCCCCCTACAGTAATGACTCATGACCCTGGCTTTCACTTCCCATCCCCAAAATAAATGAGTCATGTTGCTGAGGAAACTAAATGTTAACAGGAAAATAAAAAGAAGAAAAACGCCAAGGCAATGTGATTTAGAAGGGCTTTGCTCCTTATCTGGGTTTTAATGTCCACATGATGAAGACTTGTACGTTGAGTAGAGCCCTGAATATCCCGATAAAGAACCTCAACTAGAAAACCTGGTTCTGTTTTGACATTTTTACATTCCCAAATGATTGTTTCATTAGCAGACCCCCAAAATACTAAAGAGTAGAAAAGGACAGAAGGCAACACACACTTGACAGCAGTCTATAGACAACAATATCGGATTGGGAAACCAAGGTAAAGTCTTTTCGAAAAACATCACTCAAACTGCACAATACTATGCATGCTTCTTTCTTTGAAATTTCTCACTTAAATGATAGCTGCAGTGTGATATAACATGCAATAATCATTCAGATTTGAAATTACTTGGTCATCTAGCCACTATTCTAAAACTGTGCATATACATGCTTGACCTATTCTCAAGCAGAACATTCCAGCAAAGAAAAAAGAACTGCAGAGGACCACTGCTCTTGTACTAGAGATTTCCCTTGCTCATTTTAAAACTAGTTATTTATACATTTAAAGACCTGAGTGCATTAGGGAAGCTAAAAAAACAAGTGAGCAAATCCACATGTATCTAAAAACAAATAGTCTAAACACAGTAAACACATTACATTCTCAAGGTAAAATTGTTTCACTGCTGTTCCCACAATTAAAACAACAAATAAGTTTCAGCCCAAAAATCAACACTGTCACAAGAACACAAATCTCAAGGGCCTGCCATAAAAATCTTCCAGCAGTTTTACATGTCAGAAATTCAAAGAAAAATTACCATAACTAGTTTCTTACTGTAATGTATTTACTTACTAACATGAAGCAGGGTGCGTAAGATCAATAATTTATTCATAAAGTCATGTGATGGAGTAAGTGCACTTGAATGACTCAAAGACATTAAAAGTGAGTGACATCCATAGAGCCCCAAACTGTAGTTAAACAATGCAATCACAAAATGGAAATATAGCTCTGTTATTAAATCTTTACATTTCATTTCTTACATGGGAGCTTGTTTACTTATTTAAATTTCTTAACCGGAGTACTGCGCTGATCACAAATTATTAATTTTGGTCTAAGCCCAGGAAAGCATTAAAGTCTGACACACACAATGATATACTGAAAGAGGTAAAGTATATATAATTATACAATTGTTGATAACATATTGGAACTGTATAAAGTTGTAAAAATTACTTGTTTAAGGAATTACCATCTCTCAACGATCCAGATATTCACAGAATGCCCACATTTTCCCCCTACTTTGGTCTGCTACTTACAAAATTTGTGGTTTTCTGGCAAATCACCGAGGACTGAAGTCACTAAATAATGACTCAAATTTGAGGTATAGACGTCATATACTTCAGAACATGCATGCTACCACAAATCCTGTTATTCTAGCAACTTTTTAAGTTTATAAGAGCAATATTTAAAATTTGTCCCTATTTTTGGGCTTTTGTTCCTTAGGCCTTGTCCACATTTCTTGCGGTAACAGGTTGAGAGGTATGAATGACTGTTTTTGGCCACTGGGAGTATCACAATCCCAAAGATTCAGAAATAAAGAATAGCTATGCAAAATTTTATCATAACCATAGATGTCCTCTTCCATGTTGCAGTATTCATAACATGAGGGATTCCCAGCCCAGGCAACCTGAACATCTGGCCAGTATACCAAGAACTTTTACTACTGCAGGGTACGTGCAATGTTGCACATAGACAAGCAGCTGATGAAGGCCATAAAAGTGATGTCTGCACATATCATACTCAGAACTGAATGCCCCAGTCAGAACACCAGTCCAAGGATAAGAGGTAAAACAGCTGTCATCCTAAGAAAAGCATGAACCAAGGCGAAGGAGGGAGGGATAGAATACTGCAACATGGAAGAGAAGGACATCTATGGTTATGGTAAGATTTTATACAACTATTGTATGTCCTTCTATTCCCATGTTGCAGTATTCATAACATAAGGGAGACTACCAAAGCTCATGAAAGAGAGATTAGAATAGAGGAAGTCTCCATGAAGCCAATGCAGGATTGCCCTGGCAAAATCTGCTCCACATCTAGAGATAGTATCCAGCTTGTAATGTTTTGTGAAGGTGTGGACAGAAGACCATGTAGGTGCTTCAAGAATTGAGGTAGTGTCCAAACCTTTGAAGAAGGCCCCACAATGAAGCTACAGCCCAAGTGGAATGAGCTTTTACTGAGGAAGATAGTGTCTTTCCATGGAAAGCACTGCAGAAAGAAATGGCCTTAGAGATCCAAGTGGAAATAGTTTGTTTAGAAACAGGTTTTCCCAGCACTCTGGGATGAAAAGAAACAAACAGTTGCTCAGATTTCCTAATGGGATCTGTCTTATCTAGGTAAAATCTGAGTTCTCTATGCACATCCAAAATATGAAGCACGGTCTCACTAGAATTTTGAGGAGGAGAGAAGGTAGACGAAGAGACTGGTTAAGGGACAAGTCATTAACCACTTTAGGTATGAAGGAGGGGTCAGTATG
Organism: Protopterus annectens; assembly: GCF_019279795.1. NCBI lineage: Eukaryota > Metazoa > Chordata > Ceratodontiformes > Protopteridae > Protopterus > Protopterus annectens. The sequence goes on along the minus strand of NC_056735.1, from coordinate 1,482,998,750 downwards.
AAGACAGATCCTATGCTTGTGAAAGATCAGAAAAGGTTGACAAGCCATTAAGGCCTAGAGTTCAGAAACACTTCTAGCAGAGGTGATGGCTACCAGCAAAATAGTCCTCCACATGCAAAACGTCAAAGAAGCAGAGACTGCAGGCTCAAAAGAGCCTTAGTAAGCTTTTCCAGTACAAACTTCAAATCCCAGGGAGGGGGAACAGGTTTCCCGGGAGGCCTGATGTGAAGGACGCCTTTAAGAAAAAGTTTAACCTCTAGCCTAGAATAAAGGAGGAGATAGAGGCAGACATGCAGAAATAGCGGATAGGTAGGCTTTAACAGAAGAGTAAGCCAATCCAGCCTTAAGCAACTCACACAAATAAGAAAGAACGAGGGGAATGTCCACTGAAAATGGATCTATCCATTTCTTCAGACACCATATGGAGAACCTCTTCCATCTGGACAAATAGGATCTGCTTGTATTGGGTTTCCTGGCCTGCAGGACCAGAAGCACATCCTCAGAAAAAAGGTGTTGGAAAGAGATCAGAAGCCTATCACCCAGAGTCAGACTCAGAGTTGTTAAGTGTGGATGGATAAGAGATCCCTTGTTTTGTGTGAGAAGATCCACCCTCCCTGTGAGGCAACTTGTGATGCTTGCCCTTGACTAACTGCAAAAGAAGAGGGAACCAGTGCTGTCTTGGCCAAAAAGGGGTCACCAACAAGATTTTTGGTTTGGCCTGCTGTATTTTCAGCAGAACTTTCTGAATGAGTGGGAAGGGGGAATGCATAAAGAAACATCCCCTTCCATGAGAATGATGGGGCATCCACCTTCCATAGCAGAGGATCTGGGGCTCTGGCACAAAATTTTGGAAGTTGTCTGTTCAAGAGGGAGGCAGGGAGATCTACTTGAGGAATACCCCACCAGTGGAGAATGTCCAGAAACACATCCCTGTGAAGCATCCATTCATGGGCTTGTGTCATGGACCTGGTAAGAGTGTCTGTCAAAACATTCTGAGCTGAGGGAATGTAGACAGCAAGCAGTGTGACCTCTGCATGAGAGTCCATCTCTCAGGCCTGAAGGGGCAGCCTACAGACCAGGTAAGACTCTGTGCCCCCTGCTTGTTCACATACCAAAGGACTGTGGTGTTATCCGTGAACAGTTTCAGGGGGCCTAGTCTGAGGGAAGACTGGAAAGCTTGTAGTGCTAGAAGCAAAGCCCTCATCTCTTTGATGTTGATATGTTGTTTCCTTATGGAGGGAGGCCAAAGGCATTGGACTGTTAAGTGCCCCAGTGTTGCTCCCCACCTCATGTCTGAAGCATCTGTAAACAGTTTCTGCACAGGATGCAAGGCCTGTAAAGGAAGACCGGGATTCAAATAAATTTGTTGAATCCACCAGTGAATCTCTTTCTTCAGACAAGGGAGAAGAGGGAGTACAAACTCCAGAGGATGAGAGTTCTGGCACCAGAGTGTTTTCAGATACCACTGAAATTTTCACATGTGAAGTCTGGCTAGGGGTAACATGGGAATTACAGATGCCATGAACCCTAGCATGTGGAGAAACTCTCTGGCTGACATAACTGTTTGAGAGGAGCAACTATTGGAAGAAGGACAGAAGAGATTGCATTTTTTGTGGAAGGAAGAAGGCCATCGTAAGGTCTGTCTTTATTCTGCAGCCCACGAAAACCTGATCCTAAGAAGAGCTGAGAGAAGACTTGCTGTAGTTGTTAGTAATCCCCAGGCCTTGGAACAGTGATATGGTGGTTTGGAGGTTCCGCTGGAGAATGTCTGAATGATTTGCTTGAATTATCAGGTCATCCAGGTAAGGGTAAATCAGAATTCCTTGAACTCTGCAGAAGGCAATGACAGAAGCCAAACATTTTGTGAAGACCCTTGAAACCATGGAGAGTCCAAAGGGCAAAGCACAAAACCGAAAATGAGAGGAAGCAACAGAAAAACATAAGTATTTCCTGAACAGAAGATAAATAGGAATATGATGATACGAGTTCCTTGACGTCTACAGAAACCAGAAAGGCTAGAGGAAGCAAAAGAGGGAACAGAGTCTGGACAGTGAGCATCCAGAAGGTGGATACCTGAAAGAATAGATTTAGCTGGGACAGCTGTAAGATTAATCTCCACGGACCATCTTTCCTAGGGACTAGGAACATTCTGGAATAGAACACTTTTTCTCGTTGTAGATGGGGAACTTCTTGAATGGTCCCCTGAGAGATAAACTCTTTTAACACCTGAGGAAAAAAATAAATCTGGTCTTGAGAGGGTTGAGGGATGCCCATGAAAGGAGGAATGGTCTGCCAGACCATGTAATAGCCATTTTGAACAATGGAAAGGAACCCACTTGCTTATGGTGATGCTTGTCCAGGAATGAAGAAAATAAGACAGGTGCTGAGAAATAGATGTTGGAAAGATTGGCCAGGTGTCACAGACTACATGGCTTGCTAGAAAGGAGGGCTTTTGAGCAGAAGCTGGTTGTGATCTGGTGGAACTTTGCCTGCATGTCCCTTTCTTGTGAGGGAGGGGAGGAGTGCATGCCTTCTTCCTCACAAAATGAGATTTGGAAGGATAATTCCTATGATAATTTGGGACTGGGGACAAAAACGTGCTTCATAGGTTGGTACTAGGCTATCGGCCCTAGAGCCTATACAAGCCTAGACATAACAATTCCCTGGCTATTTCTTCCCACAGTACTTACTTCTCTGGACCCCTTTCTAGCAGGGCAACTGACGTGATCTCCGGGGTGAATTTCCTATCTCCCATACAATCATCAAGGTTCCATTTGAAGAGGGCCAAAGAGGCGATCTGCTTGACATGTATGGACAGTCTATTCCAGAGTCTGGGGAGTCTCTGGGTCAGGAACCTACCCCAGCATGCTTTGTTCATGGTGATGACAAGGTTTAGATCCCTGAAGCGTGTCTCTCTGAGGGATTGGGATTTCTTCAAGTGTAGCATGTCCAACAGCTCTGGATTTGACATGACCTTGTATGTTAAGCAGAGATCACCTCTGAGTAGACGATATGCGACAGAGTATAGGTGGAGTTTTTTTTAGACGGTCAGCATACAGCATCTGCTTTAGGCCTGTGATTCTTTTAGTGAGGTATTTCTGCGGCCTTTCCAGTTGTTGCAGATGTCTTGCACATACCAAATGGGGCGTTGTATTCTATAATGGGTCTAATGAGGGATGAGTACAGTGGGACAATGACCTCCTTTTTTCCTACATGAAAAGCCCTTAGTGATGAAGTGTGCCACATAGGATTTCCTGACTGTTGTGGCGATGTGGTTATCAATGGTGAGACCACTGTCCACCTGTGTCCCTAAGTCTCTTATTACCCTTTCAGTGTTTAGTGTACTGCCACCTATGAGGTAATTCACGGGTACATGTTTTTTCCCAAAGGGGATAACTATACATTTCTTGGCATTGAGCTTGGGCCCATGGCTCTGGCACCAAGCATCTGTTTCTGTAAGGCCCTTTTGTAGAATATCCACATTTCGGGATTCAGTAATGGCTCCCAGTTTGCAGTCAACTGCGAACTTTGTTAGCCAGAGTCCCTTAGTGTTGCCCTGTACTTCAGAGAAGTAGATGCCAGACAACAGTGGTCCCAGGACAGAACCCTGAGGTACTCCACTTGTCACTTGTCTGGAGCTGGATTTGGAGTCGGCTACTTTTACAGTGTGGGTTCAGCCAGTTGGCAACCCATTGAGTGATATAGGGATTAATGCCCAGCTTAGTAAGTTTATCTATGATTCCAGAGTGAGGGATGGTGTTGAAGGCCTTGGCGAGGTCCAGATAGGCTGAGTGAACCAACTTACCCTTGTCCACAGCTCTGGAGGCTGATTCGAAGAAGCCAATCAGGTTCAGGAGACAAGATCGGCCCTTCACAAACCCAAACTGAGTGGGGTCCAGTGTTTGAAGGTTGCCAATGTCTTTGTTTATAAGTTCCATGATAATACGTTCCATGGCCTTGCAGATCAGGCTCGTCAGACTGATAGGGCGGTAGGTTCCCTTGTGGAGTGAGATAACTGTAGTTATGTGCCATTCAGTGGGCATGAAGCCTGAGGTGAGGCTATGATTAAACATGACACTTAGGTGAGGTGCCAGTTCATTTTGTAGTTCATGTAGTACACAGCCTGGGATGTCATTTGGTCCCATGGAGGCTGTATTCTTAGCTTTGGAGAGTGCATTTTTTTTTACCTGTGTGGCCGTTATTACTGGAATTTGGCAATCTTTCGATATTGAGAAGGGCCATTTAGGGGGGGAGAAGTCTGCACTGAATCGATCTGCCAGGATACTGGCAATATCCTTGGGATCAGTACATTTAATACTATTGTGTTGTAGGTCTGAGCATTGCCATTTAGATTCTTAAAATAGCTATAGAATGCCTTGTGGTTGCCCTTGGCAATTTTATTTTCGTAACTAGCTTTGGAGGATTTTATGAGGGATCCCAGCTTCTTACTGAGGCTGGTAAGGTAGTTTTTTGCATCCTGGGATTTTCCCCTTTTCTGCAACAGTTTCTTCCTTTTGTTTTAAAGTTTGTTTATGGCAAGAGATCACCAGATTGGCTTCCTTTTTTTTGGAGGAGAGCATCTTGGTTCTATTGAGGATGGCACGATTCATGCACGAGTGGATGTGCATGTACAGTGCCTTAGTGTAGGATTCAGCAGTCGAACTTTCAGTTCCTGTCGGCATGGGTGTCATGAAGTTTGTCACTTCTGACTTGAGTAGCATGAAGTTGGCTTTAGAGAAGTTTTTTACGGAGGTTTCCTTACTGGGGGGTGGGATGTGGATGTCAAGGGTGATTAGCTTATGGTCAGACCTGACCAACGAGGGGGTGACCATAGCTGTGGAGCATTGATTTCCCATGTTGGTAAAGACCGGGTCTAGGACATTGGCGCCCCTGGTGGGACTAAGGATTAGTTGATCCAGGGCGATGGAATTTATGAATTCCAAGAACCGCTGGTCAAAGGTGTTGGTACACGAGTATTTTTCCCAGTTAATGGCAGGGTAGTTGAAATCACCCAGTATTAGGGTGTTTGGTTGTATCTTAACATTTTCCAGTATGTTTTTCTTGTAAAGATTTGAAAAGGGCAGCAGCATTAGCATCAAAAAGGGCATCCATAAGTTTTGCCTTGATATCATCAGGCAAAGGCTGCAATCTTAGCCAGGAGTATCTCCAAAGGACAGATCCCGATGCAGCTGATCTGGAAGATACTTCAGCTGCATTACAGCTAAACTTAGAGTGTCTAGTTACTTGGGAAGAGGCTGTCAAGAGAGGTGAAAACTGTGCTTTGGCTACAGAGTCAGGGAGATCTGTCAACAGCTGAGAATCTTGAGACAGCAGGGACAAAACACATTTAGACATACGAGTCTGATAGATAATGGCCCTGAAGGCTACAGGAGAGGATGTGTACACTTTGTCTACCTATCCTCTCCCTCATTTTGCTGTCTATCCGAGGGGAGAAGGGTCATGGAGAGCAGCAGTCTGCAAGATTTATCTGTAGACACTGAAATCACAGCCAGATCTCCAAGGGAACATTTTAAAAGATATTTGCTTTCCTCGGGGACCTTACAGAACCTGTCTGGCCTTTTTGCAGCTGGTGGTTGAGAGTCTGGATTTTTTGACACTGAAAGAAAAGCATCCTGGACAGCAGAAAGCACAAAAGGAATGGCTGAAGGAGAAGGGGAACTGATCTGTAAGAGGTCATAATACCTCTTCTGCACTTCAGACACTTGTGAGCTTTCCCACTTAAAAAAGTCTCTCATCCTTGAGACAGTCTCTCCAAAGGATATGTCTTCCTCAGGGGAGTCCCCACCACTGGAATCTACTTCAGGGGAAGCATAACCCAGGGAGCAGTCAATTTGTGTTGAGTAGGCTAAAGACTCATCTAAAGATGAAACTTCTTCCTCAGAGGTCTCTTGTTCCACAGCAGAAATCCTAGGTAAACAGGGAAGAGGAGAAACTGGAGTAGAAGCTTGAACAGAGGAAGGTTTTAATGCTTGGAAAGCATTAAGAATTCCTTAGGAAAAGGCTTACCAGTCCGGAGAAGGATCCTGAGAAGAGGAAACATGTTTTTGTTTCATTTTAGAGGGAGGAATAACCCTAGGCTACAAGAGATGGGCCGACATAGGCCTGGGATCCTGCACAGAAGTTGGAATGTCCTGAACAGCTAAGCCAGGAGAGGTACTAGCAGGAACGCCCAAAGTAGTGGGCCACAGTTCCCCCTTACGATCCTGACAGATGTCTGCAAGGCTTCTGTGGACGTGCAAACGGACTTCTCCTTAACAGCTTCCAAACCGGTACCCACTGCAGGAAGAGAACCAAGCACTGAACAGAACTCCGGGCCTTCAATGGCCTCAAGAGGGACAACTGAGTTCAAAGGGACAGCCAAAGATTCAGGTGTAATCTTTTTACCTTTTTCTTCAGAGGCTCGCCGGATGAACCCGCCGTACCCTCCACTGCAAGCGTTAGTCACTTGAGTCTCTGATTCTTGAGGCGGATGACAAGGGCAGAAAAATGACTTTGTAGTGTCTTAGGGACAAACACCTGACACTTTGCACAAACCTTATAGTCAACAGCAGACCCCACACAGAAAAGACAATGATCGTGGTTATCTTTGTGTGGAATATGTCTTCCACAGTGGCACTTGCCTTTCTTGGATGACCTTAACCTTGAAAAAACATGCAGTAGCAAGAAAATACAAATAAATTCCCCAGCAGGGCACTTATCAGAAACAGCAACCACTCAGCAATCAGACGAATGGTAGAAGATGGAGTTAGGACTGACGGCAGAGAAGTTCTGAGGATGGTACGTGCAGAGGTCACTTTTATGGCCTACATTGGCTGCTTGTCTATGTGCAACATCGTAAATGCCCTGCAGTAGTAAAAGTCTTTGGTACACTGACCAGATGTTTGGGTCACCTTGGTGGGGAATCAGATAACATTAAAAATGTGTTGTGCAAGGGCACTAACTTTGTGCCAACGAGGTTCCCTACTTTGGCAGATTTAATTTTAGAAGCCAAAGAATTTTGTAGGAAACTGCATTTGAGAGCGTTTTTTGCCAACAGGCCTGAAAATTGTGATGGTAACAATGATAGTTCTGTATTAGATAGTTCATTAATGAATATGTCCCTTCATGGAAATGAAATCATTGATATTTACATGGAAGAAGATGAATGTTTTTTGTTTACATCTGGTTTTGAATATATTACAGGATATGGAAAGTTTGATGTTCCCAAGGTTCCCTATCGAAGTAATTTTGTTCCACCGAAAATTAATATGGCGATTAATGTTTTTGAAAGAACATTGTTCAAGCAAATAGAGATTGAATATAGGAAATATAGAATGGGCAAAAAATTGTATAATTTGAATAAAGACGAATGGCTGGCCCTGAAGAGTTTGAGAGGGTTAAACAACCAGTATGTATTTACCCAATCTGACAAGGGAGGAAACTGGGTTATTTTGCCCAGGGAGAAATACAACTCTATAGTTTTAGGGTTGTTAGTGGAAAATAATACATACACATGTTTGACCTCAAACCCTATAAAGGAATTCAATCTAATGTTGCTAGAACTATTGGAAAGAGGTAAGCGCTTGGGGTTTTTCACAGCAATGGATGTTAGGAAGTTACATATTAAAAATCCTAAAAATGCCAGGTTCTTCATTATTCCAAAATTGCACAAAAATTTGTGGAACCCACCAGGACGTCCTATTGTATCTGGTAGGGGCGCCTATTTACAAAATATAGGGATCTTGTTGGATTCAGTGTTAAAAGGTTATCTATCCAGGGTTCCAGCTCATGTGAAAAACACCAAGGAGGTTAGTTCGAATGTAGGGGGAACTGGTTGGGAACATGATTTTTATTGGGCTAGTGTAGATGTTAAATCATTGTACACCAGCATCAATAAAGTATGGGGGCTTGAAGCTGTTGGCAAAATGTTGGGGGAAGGACCACAGACTTGCTATGTTGTCAGTATTTTGGAATTTTGTTTAACACACAATTGTTTTGAGTTTGAGGGCAAAGATTTTTTACAAAAAGAGGGCACAGTATGCTCACTCTTACGCAATTTTATTTATGGCCCATTTTGAAAATTTATTTATTTATCCAAAGAACTTTTTCCAGAATAAAGTCGTTAAATATAAAAGATTTATCAACGACCTCTTGTTTTTATGCAGGGGGGACCCACGTGATTTTGAGGAATTTATTCTTGAAGTGAAAGATAATCCGTGTGGCCTGGATTTTACTTATAATATAGGCAGGCATAGGATTCAGTTTTTGGATATAGAATTTTATGTAGGATCTGATAATAAAGTGCAATACAAGCCTTTTCATAAGGTTACAGCAGCTAATAATTTTTTGCATGCATCTAGCATGCATAGTGTTCATCTTAAAAATTCCCTACCATTAGGAGAGTTTAAGCGAATTGCGACAAATACATCGGAAATGTACAGGATGAGCATTGAATTTAATAAAATTGAGGCAAAACTTAATGCAAGAGGTTATTCCAAGAGTATAATAAAGGAAGCTAGAGAACATGTTGAACATGAATTAGGAATGAGGGGATCAAACAGAAAAAGGCTTGCACATAAATCAACCAATTTGGAGGAAACTAGGGACCAGTTCTTGCGTATTAGAGGGAATGCACATGAGGACAATATATTTTTCGTTAACAAATTTTCAGATTTTTCTAGTATTTTAAGGAAAGTAGTGTTATCACTGTGGCCTATCATATTTGGAGATGATAAGGTAGGGGAAAATTGTTTCCTAACACAGTAAAGTTTTTCTATGGTAGATTTCAAAACTTGAAGGAAACATTAAATACTAGAAGTAAGGTAACAAGGAACAGAACGGTAGGGACTCACCAGTGTGGGAGATGTAAGGTATGTGCTAGAGTCAGAAATTTAGATGGAACAAGAATTAATAACGTGAGATATAATGCTTTGGAATTCTTTAATTGTAATTCTTCTGGGGTGGTTTATATCATAGGGTGCAATTGTGCAACTCAGAAATGGTATATTGGACAAACTAAAAGGAGAGTCAAGCTTAGAATTCTCGAACATTTGGGAGACATCAGAAATAGGAGGTCTGAAAGTCCGGTGGCCAGTCATTTTTGTGAACAGCATGGGGGATCTTCTGATGGGTTAGTTTTTTGTGTTTTAGGTAAACCAAATGATATGGGTGGTAATAACTCAGGTTTCCACAATAGGTTGTTGGAAATGGAATCTAGATTTATTATAAATTATAACACTCTATTTCCAAATGGGATGAATTTAGAAATATAAAATTACAAAATCATAAAGTTACAAAATTATAAATTTGTATAACAATAGTAATTTATTTATGAAACATTCTATTTAAGAAATGGTTTATTTAGGATATGTTTAATAATGTATGTTGTTTAAAAAAAGTTTTTATGGAAAGCATTTGTGGCTTTAAGAAATTAAATACTTAATTGTTTTATTGAAACAAATTATTCATGCAAATGTTTTGGGATGATTTTTAAGTGATTGTATTGTGTATTAGATTTATTCCATGAGAAAGCGAAGGCCGAGGTACCAGAATTCATTAAACAAATTCACTTATCACAGTCTGGCTGTTACTTTTGTTCAGCGACGTTGTTGTTTTGGAATATACTTTGTTTTCTTGAGTGTTTAACTGGGGAACCCCTCATGTTATGAATAATGCAACATGGGAATAGAAGGACATCCCCACTGCTCAAATTTACAGCTGTAGCAAAATGGCCCTGTTTCCACGATGCAGTATTTTGTGATTCAGACATTAGCCACAATGAAGAAAGATCTCATTATCAGCTAATGTCACTTACTCGCTTTTAACTTATGCGAGTGCATATCAGCACTTCCTCTAGAAGTTAAAATTGGTACGGATGCATTGTGTTAGCACAGCCACCCTCCCTTATTCTCTTTCCCACTCAAAAAACAAACATTTAAACATACACACGTGCACTCACACACACCATACCTGTTGTTGTGTTGTCAGAACATCCCTGATGTCTTTTTTTCTGCCTCCATAAATCATGCATGATTTCAGTCATTAAAGCCAGACATTACAGTTTCACACTTCTTTTCTTTTAGCAGATCCATGGTAGTGCAAAAGCTGTTAGACTAGCAACTTTCTATGTTTGTAGGAGACATAATTAAAATCTGTCCCTGATTTTGTCCTGTACTGTGCAATGCGGCTGGGAGGTATGCCTACTGTTCTGAGCCCCTCTCCCTTGTATGTCACAAACTATCACAGATGCAGAACAATACCCAATATCCTCAACATATGTTTAAAAATCCCTGCTGCACTAATTTATCAGCAAAGTGGGTTAGTGCCAAGGTTTAATGTAGTAAGGGTTCAGAGTTTGAACTTGGGTTGAATCCCAAAGCTATGGATGGGTAGCTGGTACTAAACTGGGTTAGGTGAAGCTAGGATGCCCTGCAGAACTGCAGTGGCAAAACCAGCTCTGGTTTTAGAGTATAATGGAAGGTGGTAGTTCTTGGTAAAGGTGTGCACTGAACTCCAAGTAGCTGCCTCCAGAATGTCCTTGGTTGGAACCCCCCTGAGAAAGGCTGCTGAGATTGCTGTAGCCCTGGTAGAATGGGACCTAATATTAACAGGCACTGCTTTCCCATGGTGCGAGTAGCAAAAGCGGATACAATGTGCTATCCATTTGGAGATGGTCTGTTTGGAAATAGCCTTTCCTTGTGAACCTGCAGCATAGGATACAAAGAGTTAATCAGTTTTTCTGAAGGTCTTTGTCTTATCCAAATAGTAGCGTAGCTGTCTGTGAATGTCCAAAGAGTGAAGGAGTCTTTCTCCTTTATTCTGGGGGTTTGGATAAAAGGTGGGTAAATGAATGGTCTGATTCAAAGCCACACTGGATACTACCTTTGGCATAAAGGTAGGGTTAGTTCGTAAAGATACTCTGTCCTGATGGAAAATGATGAAAGGTTCCACTGCCATAAGTGCCTGTAGTTCTGAGACCCTGCGTGCTGAGGTGATAGCCAGCAACAGAGCTGTTTTCCATGACAAGTATTGTAGTTCTGCTGAGAAGGCTGGTTCGAAAGGAGGCAGTGTTAATTTTTCCAAAACGAAGTTGAGGTCCCAAGCTGGGGTTGGGGGTTTTATGGGGGGGGTCTTATATTCTTAGCCCCTCTGAGAAACTACCTTAGTTAAGGGTGTGAGAATATGGGAGGATCTGTATTATACTGAGCTGAAATGGCTGAAGCATGGATCTTAATGGTTGAGAAAGAAAGACCTTTATGTAGCATCTCAGTTAAGTATTGCAGTATTTGAGGAATGTTTGGTATCCAAGGATTTTGGCCTTTAGCCTGGTTCCATGCACAAAATCTTTTCCATTTGTCTGAGTAAGTTTTTCTGGTGCTGGGCCTCCTGGCCTCCAAAATGACATTCAGGACGTCCTTTGAGAGAAGTGTTGATTGATAATTCAAGGTATTCTCCATGCAGCTAAATTTAAAGTCCTGAGCTGACTGTGAAGGATCTGAGAGTTTTGCTGAGTCAACAGAAGTGGGAATTGAGGTAAGATCCATGGATGGCTGTGAGTCAAGGTCCTTAGTAATGGGTACCAGTGCTGACGTGGCTAGTCCGGAGCAATGAGGATCATTTGAGGTCTCTCTGATCTGACTTTCAGTAATACCTTGGTCAAGAGAGGTAGTGGTGGGAAGGCATAGACTGTCAATGCTGTCCAACTGAATGATAGGGCGTCCACTTTCCAGGCTAGGGGATGATAAGTCCTTGTGCAAAATTTCTGTAAATGGCAATTGTTGGGGGAGGCAAATAGATCTATGTCTGGGCGCCCCCACCTTTGAGTTATCATTGAAAATACTTGTGGGTGTAGCTTCACTCGTGAGGATCTGGCAAATTTCTGCTTAATTCGTCTGCCAATATGTTTTCCTTTCCTGGCAGGAATTGAGCTTGCAGTTGTACTTGGAAAGTCAATGCTGTGTTCCATAAGGTCATTGCCTGTCTGCATAAAGGGTAGGAGTGTGTTCCTCCCTGTTTGTTTATGTACCACATAACTGTGGTGTTGTCTGTCCTTATTAGTAGTTGTCCTGGATGCAAGAGGTCCTTGAAGGCTGTCAGTGCATTTTGCACAGCTAGCATCTCCTTTTGGTTGCTGTGTAGATGCATTTGTTTGGTGGACCATTTGCCCTGTATGCACTGTCCTGCCATGTGTGCTCCCCAGGCGTAGTCTGAAGAATCTGTTGTCATAGTTTGGTTTGCTGGAGGTAAGACAAAAGGAAGATCCTTGTTTATTTGACATGCTTGAGCCCACCATAGGAACTCTTTTTGAAGGCAGGGAATGAGAGGTATACTTGTTTCGAGGCTGTGCCTGTGTTGAGTCCATACACTTTTCAGGTACCATTGTAATTTCCTCATATGCAGCTTTGTATGTGGAATTAGTTGAATGCAGGATGCCATGAACCCCAATGCCTGCAGGATTTTCCTTGCAGTGAGCTGGGTAAAAGTTGCCATCTTTTTGAAGTATTGAGTCAGTTGTTTTTGCTTGTCTGGCGTGAGATAAGCCATCTGGGCCATTGTATTTAAGCTGGCACCCAGGAATATTATGTCTTGTGAGGGTATTAGCTTTGACTTCTTTTTGTTTACTGTGTACCCTAGGCAACTTAGCAGCTTTGTTACAAATGCCAGATGCTGTAATAGAATGGCCTTGCTGTCCACTTGGATCAGGCAGTCTTCCAGGTATGGATAAATTTGTATTCCTCATCTGCAGTATGCAATTACTGATGCCAGGCATTTCGTAAATACTCTGGGCGCAGTAGATAAGCCAAAGGGCAATGCAGAGAATTGATAATGCGTTGTACCTGCCAAAAATCTGAGGTATCTTCTGCAATCTTGTCTGATAGGGACATGCAGGTATGCCTCTTTGAGGTCCAACGTTACCAGCCAAGACTCCTTGCCCAGCATGGGAAGAAGCTGCTGTAGTGTGAGCATTTTGAATTTGGGTACCTCCAGGTAAGTGTTTAGAATTGAGAGGTCTAAAATGGGTCTCCAGGCTTTGTCCTTTCTTGGTACTAGAAATAGTCTTGAGTAAAAACCTTGACCTTGCTCCTTTGTAGGTACCTTTTGAATTGCTTTCATATCCATGAGAGCTGAAATTGGCATTTGTGCCTCTGCCCATTGGTTTGGTGGCAGATTTGGCATGCCTCTCATCCGTGGTAAAATGTGAAAATGAAATCTGTAGCCATGGGTAATAATATCCAGAACCCATTTGTCCTTTGTTATGATGCGCCAATTTTGTGGAAATAGAGCCAGTTTTCCTCCCAAAGGTGCTGCCAGGGCAATTTTGCTTGGCAGGCGAAGAGGGAAGTCATTGTGTTTGTTTCCTGAAGGGTTGAGATCTTTCGTCTCCACCTCTTTGAGTTGTTGTATGCCATTGTCTAGGCCTGAAAGAACCTTGTGGTTGGCCTCTGCCCCTTGGGCGTCTGTACCTACCCCTTTGGGGTCTGTCTGATGCAGGAAAGGACTAGTTTTTTGATGGCCAGTTTCTGCTGAAACGAGGAGGTTGTACCTGTAAAAAATCTTTAACTGTCTGCATAGATTTTGCCTTTTCTTCCATTTTCTTTAAAACTTCCTCTGCTTTGACACCAAATAACACATCTTTCTGCAATGGAGCATCCAATAACTTTGCTTTGACATGTTCTGGTAAGGCTTGCTCTTTTAGCCAAGCATATTACAGATCCTGTGACAGCTGCTTTACATGAGGCTTCCAATAAATCAAAACCACACTGTAAGGTATGTTTTCCCACCTGTTCTGCTGCATGCAGCAAATCCTGCATCTTTTTGAAATCAGGCTGATCTGTCTGAGGGATCACTTTCTGCTTTAACTGTGTAATCAAATACTGCTGGTATTTTAGCATGTGGAATTGGCAGTTTAAGGCCCTCATGGCCAAAGTGGCAGACGTATACACTTTCTTCCCCCATCTTTCTAATGCTCTGGAATCTCTTTCAGAAGGTAGTGGATTCTTAGCAGTAGAGGCCTTAACCCCTTTGGGACCCTGGGAAATGGTTTTGGGGTCTGCAACAGGGCTTTTATATAGAAACTTATGAGAATCAGGAACTCGGTAGTATCTGTCTGGTTTAGCTGGTGCAGGAGGTAAGGAATCTGGGTTTAGACTAGATTCGGTGTAAACATCATCCAAAATGTCTAAAACTGGAGGAATTGCAAGGGGTCTATGCTGTGGGAGAAAAAGAAACTCACGGAGTCTTTTCTTAGAGTCAGAGTAATCTTAGCCTTCCCAGTGGAAGTGTTCCCTCATGGTGTGTAATGTTTCCCCAAAAGAGTAGTCTTTGGGGGGGAGACAGAGGGAATGGATTCTTCAGCATCTGAGTCTTCATAAGGAGGGAAGGAGTAATCCTGGTCCTCAGAGTTAGCTGAGGAAATGGATGCTTGGTCAGAGGAAGGATAATCTTCCTCCAGTCTAGGCCTTTTGTCAGGAGGGGGTTGTGAACCCCTGATAAGGGTAATTAAATCCTCAGCCATCTTAAGCATCTGTTTTTAGGCATAGGGGCCTGTGGGGGGGGGGGGAATGTGGATCCGGTTTCCTAACTTTTAAGGGGGCTTTAAGTTTAGCGTAAGACTTAATAGAGATAGTTGTCGGTTTGAAGACACCTTCAGAAACCGAAGGCCTGTCCAAAATCTCCGGATCACCGTCTGGGTTGGCGTCCGAGGGGTGAGCCAGAACCAGCTCTTGAGGCCCAGCTGATTCAGTTTGGGAGGCCGTCTGAATTTCTAAATCTGCAGTAGTCAGGGGCTGCATAGGCGCCTTGCTGAAATCCGGAGAACCGACGGCAGGCCTTGCTGAGACCGCGGTATCTGGTCTTGGCCTTGGTTGCCTGTCCTTATCCTTGAGTTTTTTAATCATTGCTGATGTCGGTTGCTCCGATGACATGCTATAATTAAATTTTCTGCCAAAATAATGTCGGGCGAAATCTGCCCGACGCTTGATTGTACGTTTGTTGAACCTAGCACAAAACAGACAACCAGAGACGTCGTGGTCTGGGCCTAGGCAAGGAATACAATAAGAATGAAAATCCTTATGAGGTATTTGCTTCCCACAAGAAATGCAATTATTAACTTTGTCTGACATCGGTCTGAGGCAAGAAAAGTTTCCCCAACGGGGTACTTAGCTTTAGAGAAGACTTCGGGCTGAAATTCGATTCGAAAATCTCAGGAGCTAGCCGACCGGCACTTGCGAACTGCTTCTGCTTCGGGCACCGCACGGCAGGAAAGACTGAAGAAAATGGCGTCGGCTGCCTCTTTTATCCCCCTGTCGCACTGACGTCAGGGAAGAAGCGACGACAACCGATGCTGGACCAAGACTTTGGGATTCGGCCGACTGCGGGACCGCCTGACGGCAGGATAACCCAAGTGTGATGACTGCAGCAGTATAACACGATGAACATCCAGTGCTGTCCTGGCCAGAATGGTGTCAGAAGTAGAAATCTTGGGTATTTTTTCTGGGACTCGAGAAGAAGCCTGGGTAGTAGAGGTAGCGGTGGATATGCATAAAGGAACATCCTCATCCAGGGGAATGAAAAGACGTCTGTCCTCCAAGCTAGAGGTGTCAGAGCACTGGTGCAGAGCAGGTGAAGAAGATGGTTTTCAAGAGAGGCAAAGAGGTCCACTTGAGGGATCCCCCATCTAACAGCAATGATCTTGAACACCTCTGTGTTCAATGACCATTCATGCAGTTCTTCCAAGTCTCTGCTTAGAGAATCTGCCAACACATTCAGTTAGGAGGGGATGTATGTGGCTGAGAGATACAGATCCATTTTTGAGTCTGTGTGCCAAGCCTCCATTGCTAGTATGCACAAAGGATAGGACCTAGTGCCTTCCTATTTATGTACCACACCAGCGTGGTGTTGTCTGTGTGTATGAGAAGAGTGCCTGGTTTCCAAAGGTGGGAGAAGGTCTGTAGGATGAGAAGTGTTCTCATTTGTTTTAAGTTGATGTGTTCTTGTGCTACATGGGCTGGCTACTCCCCCTGGGCTTTGTGGTCGCTCTTCCAAGTCCACCACACCATGTCCGAGGCATCTGCAAACAGGATTTGGTTGCTTGAGGCTGTAGTGAATGGAAGACATGGATTGAGTGTAACCTAATTGCTCCACCAAAGGAATTTCCTCTTGATACATGGAAGAAAGGGGATGTTGGCTTCAAGTGGGTGATGGTGCTGAGAACACACGGATTTCAGGTACCATTACATTTTTTTCATGAGTAATCTGGCGAGGGTTAACATAGGGATGTTGGCAGCCATGAGTCCCAAGGTCCTGAGAGCTTGTCTGGCTAAACAATGATGCTATGTAGAACAGAGAAGAAACTAATCAGCCAGAGAGGTGACCTTCTTTTGAGGGATGGATGCATGCATGGTAAACATGTCTAGATGGCATCTCAGGAATGTGTGTTTTTGGGAAAGAGTGAGCTGGGATTCTTTGAAATTTATATTGAATCCTCGCAGGGTCAAGAGTTGTATTTAGCAATGTAGGAGCTTTAGAAGAATGTACTTGGATACAGCCTTGAGTAGAAGGTCATCCAGGTAAGGGAAAATCTGCATGCCCTGAGTGCAACAAAAAGCCACTACTAAGGCTAGACACTTTTTGAACACTCTTGAAGCTATATGCAAAGGGGAAAGCTGTAAACTGAAAAAAAAATAATGAGACAGTACAAAACCTGAGATATTTTCTGCAGGTAAGGTGGATGGGAATGTGAAGGTAAGCATCTTTTAAGTCTAAAGATACCATGAAAGTTCAAAGGTAGGAGAGTTTGCAGGGACAGCAAAGTGTTTAAACCAGAGAAATGTAGGATGGGCCTACAATGACCATCCTTTCCAGGAACCAGGAAGAGCCTGGAATGAAATCCCATTCCTGCATAAGATGTAGAAACTGGTTATATACTTCCCTGAGACAGTAAGCCTTGGATGATGTGCTTTATTAGATGTACAGCAGAGAGTCAATTATCTGAACTAATTGGGACCTAGGGTAGTTCGGATAATCAAATTGTTCAGATAATCAAACATATCATTGAACCAGATAAAAAAACTTCTAAAATCTTGTTTTTTTCTGCATGCAGTAATACACTTTTCAACCATTCAGCGATTTCAATGGACAATAAAGAATATTTTTCATATACGAGCTGGCTACAAGCTCAAAAAACATGCTCAAGCAAATAAGTACAATGTTTACATATTCAGACTTTATGATTTTTCATACCCGAAAACTTTGGAAGGCTGGTTCTGATAACGGACGTTTCTGATAATCGAAGTTCGCATAATTTACTCTACTGTAACTGGTCAGAGAGGAGGTAAAGGGATTCCCCCTATAGCTGGTCTCCAGGACATGAAGTAACCCTCTTTGATGATGGTTAGTACCCAGTTTTCTGCAGTTATAGTTTCTCAAACAGGAAAGCAAAGAGAGTGGAGAAATAAGGGCAAAGGCATCCAGATACGGAATATTTCACAAAAAATAAAATAAAATAAGATCACAAAGAGGGAATATAGACCAGAACAGTCAAGTAGATGTTAAAAAAATAGAAGCTGAAGTTATGAATATTTGTGAAGTGAAAGATTCAGTGTAGAAAGTCTAACACAGGTTATATCACAGAATGATGGAACAACTGGTCCCCAAAGTAAGGAGAAACAACAGGAGCGGGAGACATCTGAAGAAGAAATAAAGGCATGGGAAAGAAAAAGAGATTTAATATGGTGCAATATTTATGCAAAGGAGAAAGCCAAACTAGTCAATGCAAATAGAGCAGCACCAAAGATATTTGAAGAGAAATACAGACAAAGACATCCAGATTCCAGATATGGAAAATTTTACAATACAAAAGATAAGAAAACAAAGAGGGAAAGCAGAAAAAAGGATTAGTAATGGAGAAGTTAGAGAAATAGAAACTGAGGTTATGGAGTACCTGTGAAGTGAAGGATTTAGTGTAGAAAATTTAACTCAGATAACACAACAGAATAGAGCAATGGACACCCAAATTAAGGAGAAACCAATCGAGCGGGAAGCATCTAATTAGCTGACATATGAAGGTACTCTGGAGCCTCCATAGGAAACTAGTACAAACATTCAGTTGGAGCTATACACGAAGGGAAAAAACAGGAAACTGTGGCAATTCTGACACAGTCAATGTCATGGAATGATAGGTCTGTGAGTTACCATATGAAAGAGCAATTGATGACAAAGGGTGAAACTGAAGAGAACGTCAGGAAGATGCTCTGGAACTTTCTAAAGAATTGCAGGAAATGGTGATCAAAGAATGTGCCCTCAGTTTACAAAAAAAATGATCTAAGAGAAGTGTTGCCTGATTTAATAGAGATGGATAGGCATATTAAGATCAATGAAAGAAATAGGCTGCAGAAGGTCAATAAAACCGAAAAAGTTAGAAGTTTGATAAAATAAATGAACACAGTAATTAGGACGTTTATAGAGATTCATGTGCTATAACACAAATAAACAGGATACATTACTGTGCAGCCAAATTAATAACAGATAAAGTCCTACCACAAGAACACAGGGTTTTAGGAAAAGGATGGAGAGAAATCAAATGCCATCATGGAAGTATCGAATAGAGAAAACTACAGCAAGAAATGTCACTGTTAGAAGAGTACAGAAGAGGGAACAGATCAACAAAAATGCTCAGAAAGACAGATGAGATAAAAGCAATGCGCAGTATTATAACAGATCAGGATTGATCATGCACTATCGCAAATAATAAACTAAAAATATCAGCACAGGGAGACAAACTTAGAAGATACATAGATAAACATAAAGAAAAAGAGCAAAATAAGCAATTTATTGACGACCCAAAAAGTTTTACAGAGAACTGGGAAACAAGGAAAAAGGAAATGAAAGACCACCAAAAAAATAATGAAATGGATACATTTTGGAGAAATATCTATGAAGATCATGTGGAACATAACAAAGATGCTAAATAGTTAGAAGAAGTAAAAGAAAGACTAGGAAGTTTAAAGGTACAGAGTATGAAATGGGATGAAGTAACAGCCAGAGAGACTGAAACAAACTTAATAAAAGCCTCTAATCAGAAAACCTCAGGCCCAGATGCAGTACCTAACTTCTGGCTAAAAGCATTAACATTGTTGCATGAAGATTTTAGACATGAGTAAGAACTATTTATATACACACCCCGAACAGACACCAGCCTGCCTAACAACAGGAAAAACAATGCTCCTACTTAAGAGCAAACCTGCAAGCTACCCTAGAAACTAGACCAATAACTTGCCTTCAGACGATGTATAAACTATACACCAGAATTAATGCAACAGTTTATAGTCATTTAGAAGGAAATTCAAGTATGACAATAGAACAAAAAGGTAATAAAAGAAAGTCACATGGAACAAAGGAAAATATGTTGTTTAAAATCATAGTCGAGAACTGTAAAAGGGGGAAGAATCTAAGTATGGCATGGATAGACTACAAAAAAGCATTTGACAGTATCCCCCCCCCCCATTCATGGATAAAAGAGTTCTTACAAAATGTATACAATACACCCTACACTGATAAACTACATCCCAGAGACCATGAAACAGTGGCAAACCACTTTGCAGTTAGGCCACGATAAAGAACAAATTAGTATTCCAGGTATAAAAACTGAAAAGGGGATATTCCAGGGTGAATGTCACCACTGCTCTTTTGCCCTGTTCTTAACCCATTAAGCTGTTTGCTTAAGAGATTAGGTCATGGCTAGAATTTGACTCCCAGAAAGCAACAAAGTGTAAAGACTTCTCATCTTCTCTTTGTAGATGATTTAAAACTGTATAGTTCCATCAGATGAGGAACTGAAAGCACAACTGCAAGTTGTCAAAATATTTTCAGATGATATAAGAATGTCCTTTGGTCTTGATAAATGCGCAAAAGCAACCTTTAAAGCAGGAAAGCTGCAGCACCAAGAAAACATCAATTTGGGACAACAATGTGATGTACAAGAATTTGAGCAAGAGGGAGTGTATAAAAATTTGGGAACTGATGAAGGATCATGAATAAATGCAAATAAAACTTGGTAAGGAATATTTTAGAATACTTAAATTAATCCTGAAACCAGGTTTGACATCTAGGAGCAAAGTTCAAACTATAAACCAATTTGTTCTTCCTATCATAACTTACAATTTTGGAGTGACAGACTAGCCCCAAAAGGTGTTGGATAGATTATACAGGAAAACAAGAAGGATGCCTTCATGCTCATCAAATGAATTATGAAAATCAGTGCATACCAAAATTATACATTCACCATTCCGAAGGAGGTATGGGGCTCCTAGAAAATGATTACATGTATAGATCTTCAATTGTGGGGCTGCATACATATCTGCTGACCTCACAAGACCCAAACATAGTGAAAGTTTTGAAACATGAGGAGAATAAATCTAAGATGACTTCCATGCTTAGTCTAGCAGAAGCATATCATCAAGCGGGAAAGGAAATCAAACCAGAAGTACATAAAAATCAGGCAGCAACTGAATGTGCCAAAAAACAAAAAGAAATATAAAGTGAATGATCAGATGAGAAGGCAAGAAATGTAGAAAATGCGTGAATATAGTTGCAATTACAGAAAACTCCTGGGACAACCTCATGTTGAAAAGGATCAGATGCAGGAATGGTTAAGGAGTGGTGAATTCAAACCAAAAGATGAAAGGTTAACATTGGCGGCCCAAGATAATGGACTACGTACACATTTGTTTACAAAGTCCATTGAACATGTGGGAGAAACTGACAAAGGTAAGTTTTCTAAGTCAGAATTGGAAACAGTTGCAGACCTTGTTGCTTGTTGTGACATACTAATTGCAGAAAGACTGTATACTGAAAGGCATAATAATGTGGCAATACTGTTACACGGAGGAGTGTGCAAACATAATATTTAAGTAGTTGAAAAACACTGGCAAAATGAACCACAAAGCGTTAATCGAAAATTATGAAGTCTACATCACATGAAAAGAAGACAAAAGTAGCACTGATCACTGAAATTGCTACACCCAGTGACTACAGTATCTTGCATACAGAGAGACACAAAGTCATAAAATATCAGGATTTGCAGGCAGAAATGAGAGCAATATGGAAGAAAGATATCCAGACAGTTCCCATAGCAGTAGGAGCAACAGGTCTTATAAAAAAAGAATTAAAAAAATCGTATTTAGATATGTTGCTGATACATGTAACTCCGTATGAACTGCAGGAGGAGTCATTACAGGGCACATTTAGGGTGCTGCAAAGATCACTTCTAGCTAACATCAAAGAGTGAAACAATACTAATTTCATGAACTTTAATCGTACTTTGACTTAGGAATGGGGTCCATTCCTGTCATGGTATTAGAAAGGAGAAATTAAAAAAATGATGGTTAGTACCCACTTATATGCAGTTATAGTTTCTTAAACAGGAAAGGAAAGAAAATGGAGTGGAAGGGTGGGGATCGGAGGGGGGGGGAGTCACAATGACCTGTTACTGAACTGTGGCCTCCCAGAAGAGTGTCCCTCAGAGTGTACTTCTGAGTTTCCCCTGGAAATCTTCTCTTGAGAGCTTTCCTTGGTCTATGAGGAATTTGAGGAAATGGATTTAGCTGGGTAATTTCTGTGGTACATTTGAACAGTAGACAAGAAGATCTGGTGGCAGTCTTTCAAAGTTTTGACTTGTTTCTGCAAAGACTTGAATAGATTAGCATCTTAGGGGCCAGAATGAGAAGGGAGACTCTAAAATCTTAGATTTTAAATCTTCAGTGAGAGGTTGGGCCCATAACCAAGCATATCTTCTAATCACAGATTCAGTGGCAGCCACCATGGAAGATGCATCCACAGCATCATTGCTACATTTAATAGTATGCTTTTCTATTTGAGATGCTTGGGCCACTAAAGACTGCATGAGCTGTTTTGAGTCTGGAGTCTGAGGTTCTGTGATAACCTTAACGACTGTAAAACTCATATCAAGAATATAGTCATTTAAGTTAAATAACTTATAGCCCTCAAGGCTAGTGTGCAGAAAGTGTAAACTTTCTTGCCCCATCTGTCCATTGCTCAACTATCTTTGTCATTAGTAAGACCATTAGTGCCAGGAAGTAACTTTGAAGGTTTGTCTGAAGCTACAGAAACTGCTGCTGGATCTGCTACAGGATTTCTGTATAGGAACATGAAATCATCATGGACTTTGGAGAAACTATCTGGTCTTTTTGGTGCAGAAGATAGATTCTGGAGCCAAGAAGTTAGCCTGAATGGCATCCTGGTAAGTCTCTAATACAAGAGGGACTGGAGAAAAACCAGGGTTGCTCAGCTCCAATAAATTATAATATCTTATTTGCCCCTCAGACACTTGTCTAGACTGCCATTTAAATGTTTCATCATACTCTGTAAGGTTTCTCCAAAGGAAACATCTTCCAAGGGAGAATCTGGAGAAATGGAATCTTCTTCATCTCAAGAAATTTGTTCAGGGGAATATAACTGGGATAAGTAGTCCAAGGAAAGGTCTGAATCCCTATCTAGTTCCTCTTCAGAAGAAGTACTATCCAATGGATGATTATCAGGCATGGTTTGA